>NC_072895.1:84242424-84545454 GCF_027943255.1 Anastrepha obliqua | reverse complement strand
ATTTTTTTTTTATTTTTTTTTTTTTTATTAATATAAGCCAGGAATTATTTACGCACAGGATACATGTAAGTTCATAATTCTGAATTACCCTCAAAATGTCAAAACAAAATTAAAAGTGTTTCGTTATCATTATGCACACACTAGAAAGCGTTTAGTTATTATCATTGCCAAAAAATAATCAGTGGCGCCTGGTGGCACCTGCAATTGATTAAAACTGAAAGAGACGTTATTAAGCAACACGTTGATACTAGTTTCTGACCGTAGGTAAATGTAGCTCAACTTGCAGATCCAAGAATATGAAGGAATATGATTTTTTTTTTTTCGTAAAATTAATTATAAATAGATAATCAAATGCTTTACAGCCTTTGTTCTTCCGGCTAAAATATATAAAGATATCGTACCCTAAATGAAAAATAAAAAATTGGAAGTCGGCTCAAGCAAAAAGAAAAAAAACCACCTTGGGCTTTGAAGTTTTTTCTTGGTCAGTTCAATACTATAAAAAAATTATACTTTTGACATATCTATAAAAAAAAAACTGTAAGTCGGAGTTTAGTAATTCTTTTTGATTTTATTGTTGGTTCTATTCTGGAATTTAGAAATACCATTAAACATTGCGTAGGTGGTATGTTGCAAATTTGACTTTTTTCCGCAAAATCCCCAGTGTGGGCCGTCAACATCGAAAATTGATGAACTATCAGAGAGCTTGCCGGGGTTTTGAACATTGCTTATTACTGTTCAGAGCATTGTAGGTAATGGTTTGAGTTTGCGCCAAGTTGCTGTAAAGTTGGTCTCCAAAAACCTGAATTTAATGTAAATAAGGGATTGGCGCTGGTATCGCCAAGAATATGATTTCGAAGGCTGAAGCCGACCCAACATTCAACATGCGTCGTTACTGGTGACGAGACGTGGATTCATGAGTACGACACCCAATCCATACATAACGACGAGTGGAGAGCTCTGAATGAAACAAAACCAAAACCAACCACTTCGCTTTAAATAATGGTTTTTATGGATTACAACGGTATTGTACACCACGAATTTTCGCCAGAAGGTCAGACAGTTAATAAGGACTATTATTTGGCGTTTAGTGGCCCTTTGTTCCTCCCTGGAACTACAGGAAATAATAATTATGTGGGCTTTATGAGACGTTTACGTTAAGCAATTCGCCTAAAAAGAAAGGATTTGTGGGGAAATAACTTGTGGATTTTGTACGATAATAACGCACCGTCGCACATTGGCATCATTATCCGAAAATTTTCGACCAAGAATGAAACGAATACCATCTAATAGCAATCGAATACACCTGATATGGATCTTTGTGATATACGGGGAACCACTTCAACGTTTTAACAGCCGAAAGGAAGTAATGGAAAAATCGAAAACGGCTGTGATGGAAAATCGAGTTCCAGAAATGTTTCGAGAGCTGGATCAAACGCTGGCATAAGTGTGTTGTAGTTGATGAGGAATACTTTCAAGGCGATAATGTCACTTTGAAGGAATATACCTGTATTTTGAATTTTCCGAATATGTTCCAGGAACTTCTAGATCGAGGGTCCCCCTCCACCGCAAAAGAATTATAATAGAGCTATATATTGACAGGTTTATATTTACTATTTATTTTTTAAATTTAATTACTTTTTGTAAAAATATCGTTTATTTTACAAAAAAAAAAAAAATTGACAGATTTTCATCAAAGTTTCAAATGTTTAAAAATTACAATAAAGTTTGTGTACGCAGTTGCAGATTAAAGTCGCTCAACATTTCCCTCTATGCTTCGCATTTTCTCCATATCAAAAAAAGAGGTCGTGCATTCGATATATAGAGGAAATGCATAACACCGTCAGGAAAAAAACACTTATAAAAAACCAACGGGGTTTTTTCACAACTGCCAACTTGTACTTTATTGTATTAAAATTTAGTATGCTATAAAGCTGTATACCAAAAATTTGCATAGAAATTCGAATTAAAAACAGTGGTATTTGGAGTTAAAATGTGTGAAATATATTTGAAATTTGGAATTATACCTATATGGTTTTTGTTAGACAATGTTGGCGATAACACCCCTTTTGCGATTTGGGCCGAGCTCCTTCTCCTATTTATGGTGTGCGTCTTAATGTTTCTTGATGGAGGGAGCTACAGTTTTACACCGCCTTTGAACAACATATGGCTTTTTTTATGATGAGCTTTCACATGGCAAAAATAAGCTCAGAGGTTTGCCACTGCCTGCTGAGGGGCGACCGCTATTAGAAAAAATGTTTGCTATATGAGCTATACTTTTATATTTTTAAAGAAAATAAAAGTAGTAAAAACTAGTCAGCATGTTGCGGTGATATCGTTTTGTCGCGGAGTGTTAACAGAACATTGCCTAAATGGGTGTGCATTGGCTAAATGGCTTCTGCCACGGCTTCTTGCCTGCCCGATTTCCTAGTTTAGAAGTCTGTCTATAAAAAAACACCCTTCGCATTGCTTCAAAGAAAGACGTTCATTTTTATTTGTTCTATATATCTCGCTAAATGCACTCAAGTACTGCGCATACATTTGCGTATATTTTCATACATTTCGACTAATTTCTGCTTACTCTAAAAGTAGTGAAAGTAAACATGAGAAAGATTATCTAATACGAAAAGTTTAACACATTACATAAAATGCTATGTAAGCACGTCTGCAAAGGATTTGTTTTCTACAATCCACACTCTCATGCCATCGTAGCCGCTAGCCGGTCAATATATGTAAGTATTTTCATGCATATATGCACGTGTAGTTGTGCTAACTGTGCATTAAGTAATGTGTTTATTCCGCTGCTCAGCTGACGACCTTTATCAAAAAATCTTATTACCCAAAATTCAGCTGCCATGTTTGACTCTTCGCAACTCATTGCTTACTTGTATACAAGTATATAGATGTGTGTGGTCATATACAAACACGTAAACTTCTGTGACAACTTTCTACTGATTTTACGTGCTGTGATGTTTTCGATATTTATTTTATTTTACTTTTTTATTGTTCAAATTTAGTTAGGATAATCTATCATGTTCACACTTGGCGTGTAACACTTACGAAAAATCGATAAAATTGTATGAATGTGTGCATGTGTGTATGAATGAATGTGTGTTTGTATGTATGTTTATATGGATCTTTAAAGCAATAAATTTATCTAGGCCAAAAGGTGAACGTGAAAAAAAATTGGTGGTGAAGGAAAAAGCTTCAAAGTATTCATGAAGAGGATAAAAAGGAAGGAAATCGGGGTAGTGCATTTAATGTTAAAAATTATCCAAGCAAGCAAATTAAAGTAATTTACTAACAGCTTTTTACCTTTAATTGCTACTTTTACAATCACTTAAACAAGAAGCTCATATAAAATACTAGTGTGTTAGCATATACACCCACACATACTCGTATATCGCAAAAGTGAATTAGTCATAAGAACAGATTAAAACAATCGAGATATTTGTGAAATAAATTATGCAACTAATATTTCTTCCATGAATTGAGGCTTAACACATCAATTATCACAATACTTAAAATTAAACAGAAAGAAAAATAGTGAGTGATGTATGATTATAGTTCCGTTTATGGGTGAAAACAATATTTATTCATTGTGAAGACCGAAACTTTCTTTGAAGTACCCAGGGCAGTTAGTTGTCGCTTTTGGTGAGCTGTAAATTGCGAAGGGAAAGTGAAAAGAAATGGGTTTGCCAAAATTTACGAAAAAATGGTGTCAATAAATTCGTACCTGCATAGACAGTCAGCCGCTAGTAGAATTGAGGGCATTGTTTAGGTCGTTTTCAAAAAGTGGCGAAAGTAGCATACGGTGGAGGATGGCTTGCCAACTTTGGCGGCCGTGAAGTAAAATAAAGTTTTCATAAAAGGCAAATAAATTCAAAAGGCACTGCATATTTTGTTATGTTATTAATTATTTTTTACCACATTGAAAAATTTCTGTAGTTTTAACTTCTCATTTTTATTATTATTTATTAGATCAATATGAATCAATAGATATGGTGTTCAGCGATGAGGTCCATTTTTGGCCTAATGAATATATATCGATATGCAAAATTGCCGTATTTAGGCTAAAGAGCAACCCGAAGCCATTCAAGAACAGCAATAACATATTGAAACCAACCGTTTGGTGCGGCCTGTGGACTGGAGGGATAGTCGGCCCATATTTCTTCGAAGACGAGGCCGGCGTCAATGTAACAGTGAATAGCGAACGTTATCGCGCCACGATAAATGACTTTTTGATGCCGGAAATTTAAATTCGTGATCTCTACAACATTTGGTTCCAACAAGACGTAGCTACTTGCAATACAACCCGTGAAACAATGGATTTACCTACAGCGTCGTCGTTTCGGTGAGCAATTTATCTCTCGTCTCGGACCAGTCGATTGGTGGATTGGCCACCACGATCGTGTGATATCAAACCTTTGAACTTTGATTTGCGGAGTATGTAAAATCTACGTGCTTTGTAGATAAACCAACTTCGATTGAGGTATTGAAAGACAATATTACTAAAGATATTTACGAAATACCGATCAAAGTCCTCCAACGAGTCATTCAGAATTGATGAAACAATTTGAACTTTCGCTGTTTTATTTCAATTTTAAATCCGATACCTCTAGATTGACCACCCTTTATAATAGACCGGGTAGAGAATATAATGTGCAACTATTTTGGCTGTTTTAGAACTTGTCAAAGATGACAATTTTTATGATACTAAAATCTTCTCGAAGGATGCACTATACTATATATACGAGCAGGGGATCCAATGATGTTAAATTACAAGTTTCATCACCCGAAGAAAGATTCTAAGAGTCATAGTGGAGTGCATAGAAGCATCCACAACTCTTTGTTGTTGTAGTTATAAATATTTGCCTTCATAAATATTAAGAGAAAACTGTTGACAGTCTGTGGCCAGATATAAAGCGGCCAGGACACTCTTTTAAGGAAGAACCAACTGTCGTCAGAACTTCCTTAACTATTCAGTGTTGTGGAATTATTCATACTGGATGGCGGTATTAAAAGCCCAAAATCGATAACTGATTTTAACAGAGTAAGAAAAATCGTCCTATGTCCTGTCTTTTCCACACATGATCATTTTGAGGCATCGCAGTCATATCAATTCGTTTATTTCTTCTCACAAATAGCCAATATTTTTCAACTTTCCTCAGTAAATCAGAACGGATATAACCACAGTGCATCACTGCGAAATTTTCCCATTTGTCAGGATGAAATTGGGCCTTAAAAGAACTCACCATACCGGTATGCAGGCCTGATGTTGTAACCGCGGAGTAAAACGGTTTAATTTCTGAGAATTATAAGTACTTATTAGAATTATTAGCTTTTGTTTTATTGAAAAATCGCCAATGGAATAAAATTTATTTGGAATGTGTTATCAGAAAAGTGTGACTGATAAAGGCGCAAGTTAACAGCGTTTACTAATCATTGAAATTTATTAGGTGAATCAAAGATTAGTTCGTCAAAAGTTGAAAGTCAAAGGGAGCCTTGACGAGTTATCAACAAATATTGCTCTCAGACTACTTTAAATGAAGTACAGTGAAACCTTTATATAACAAAGTTGAAGGAGAAGAAAAATAAATCGTTATATCAATAGTTTCGCTACACTAATGAGACGTCAAAAGCTCGATAATACCTTAGTTGAAGAGATTTAGAAAAAAATGTGTTATAATTATATTTACAAGGACACACATAGTAACAAATAGCACCGATCGAACCTAAGAGCCACAATATCATCATCATTTGGCGCTACAGCTCTGTGTGAGCTTTGGCCTGCTGCACAAAATGTGTCCATTTGCCCCGATCCTTGGTTGATTCTTGCTTTCGCTGCAAATGTTTTATTTTCAGCTCTTGTGGAGTCCATTCTCATGGTGTTTGAGCTTTGATGAAACTCACAACACTTTCCGCTCCTATAAACTGGTCCAGTTCATGGTTCCAACTTATACGCCACTCGCCGTTGTCTTTGACTGCACCGAAGGTTCAAATTGAAATTTGAAAAGGTCGAGTCAAGGAGCACCAGGAGATTTGGTGGCTCCTAAAAGACTCAGGCTTAAAAGCCCATTGTATTTAAAGCTCTGGAAAGAGGGTAGATAGTCAAGGAGGGAAGGAGAAAAGTATCAGAGAAAGAGATAGGAAAGAATAGAGACAGAGATAGAGATAGCTGGTCCTGTGAGAATTTTTCAGATCCTTTGGCAAATCCATAAATATCCTCCAGTTTTAGAGAAGGAAGGTTAGTCTCAAAAGTTTCTCTCGAAAACTTGCAGTCCGACCGTTTTTCAAGCAGCAAAGCAACTGGTCGGACTAAAGATTTATGCAGCGAGGGGCCACAATATAGACCTATAAAATACCAACTTCTCTGAAGAATTCAATATCCAATGGCCTACATACAATATTTTCTGAAAAATTACTTTGGAAGTTATTTGTTTTAAGTGAAGTGGACTTTTTATATTTAACATTTTTATTGGTTTAAAATATGCTTGTGAGTATTTTGTACTTAAAATGTTTTTTTAGTATCGTAGGAATAGTGGAGTCCGAACAATTTTATTATTTGTAATTACGGCTTATGAAGGTTTTAAACGTTTTGATATTAAATTGCATATAGGTTTTCGATTCTCTATATTTTTGTTTTGTATTTATAGCTCGTGCAGAGGATTTTAACCTAAAAATTTCGATCGAAGTTTTTGATATTCAAAATTTCTCTGAACAACTATGAAGAATTTTCATCACAACAAGACTCGTATTTTTGAGTTTTCACTGTACATCAGAAAATTATTTACATGAAAAATAATTATAAATTATAACATTACACAACTAAGCCCCTTAGCAACAAAGGCTATCAGCAAGAAATTGCAAATAAAATTAACTGCGAAATTTATTGCATTCAAATGCTCATTACCGTGCGTAGCTGCCAAATGCATCAGCGTAAAATTCAAATATAAAAATTTTATTTCTTTTCACGCACGATAAATAACCTGGTGTCTAATTAAATGCTTATATAATAGTTTCACACTTTCCACTGGAAACCTGCAGATATGAGGCCTGATGATAAGATGCGACCTTGTCATTTTTACTATCATTTGGCGCGAAGAGTATTACTAAAGCTAGATTGATCGTTATATTGCATGCAACTATTATCTGTATGTATGTATACAAGTATATACCTTTTTCAATTGCGTTCACTGTCTGGCTTCAGCAATCAATTACAATGAAGTGAAACATAAGAATTCGCAAACGAGGAAAAGCTCAGTTGATTAACTCTGCAAATAGTACTAAGAGAGCTCTTGTATGTACACTTGAGCGCACATAATTCCGAGACTCTATCCTTTTGCAATAATCGCAATATTATTCATTCTAAATTATTTTCGTTAATTGTTTATAAAAACAACCAATTATAACAAAAAGAAACCTTATAAATCAAAGTAAGCTAAGGTTCCAAATTTTATACAAAATTCACAAAAATTTAACAAAAAACAAAAAAATGGTACTAAAATTCTCAACTTTTTGCAAGAATTTTTAGAAAACTTCTGCGCATGCAATTTATATCCCATTCAATGTGGGCGAATGGGCAGATGCAACTCCCATACAACTCTGCATAAAACATCAAATGTTAGGGGTTGTTATTGTCTGCCGAGGGGCAGCCCATGAAAAAGCTCCCTCATCTGCCATTCAGAGTCGGCTTAAAACTGTAGGTCCTTCAATTTGTGGAAAATCATCAAGACGCACCCCACAAATAGGATGAGAAGCTCGGCCAAACACCCAATAGATGGAAGCGCCAATTATAAGAAGATCTTTTGAAGAAAGAGATAAGTGGTTAAAAGCATTCCTTTACCTGGACTTACTGCTTCAGAATGCATGGTCAGCATTTTTCAAAATAGGAAGCAATAATGAACTATTTTGTGTCTAATTAAAAAGGTGTAAACTAAGGAAAAGACTGCTATCTGGATCAAACTTTTTTGATCTTAATGGAGCCCGTTCTGCCACTTCTTTCTGCAGCCATCAAAGCCATGGTTAGCAAAGGGGTTACTTCAACCCATAAGCGAGCTTGGCAAAGTGACAGAGGCAGGCTGCAGATGGACAAAACTGATGTTACCTGTCTGTCCGACCGACTGTCACAGATCACTTAAGTAGAAGGGTACTAGGCAGCTGGTTGGACTGAGGACGAGCCACTTTCTATGAGCGAAGCGCATGGAAAAGGTAGGCATCTCAGACAGTGTACTCCGCCCAGCATGGGGAGCGGAGGATGAAATAGCGGACAACTTTCTGTGCATCTACCCGTCCTTCGCTCGAATCAGGCTTGAGCTCATTGGTTCTCATGTGATAAGAAGCGCCCACCTTAGCTCCTTGGCACCACAAAATCTACTCAGATTTCTTCGAAGGCTGGGTAGATTTAAAGAAAACTAAAAAGGGAACCCGAGTGCAGTATAATGGACTTAATGCTGTCTGAGTGCTGCACATGTTAGTTTGTCCCGACAAAAAAAAAACGAAACGTATTTTTGAACGCTTTTCCACATCGGCTTGAGGAATCAAGCTTTATGCAGAAGAGAGAGGTAGATCCTGTAAGCTGTTTTCTACAGAAATCTCATTGATTATACAAAATGTAAACCCGCGCCCGCATTAGGGATAAAAAACCAACAACAGAAAACTCAACACTTAAGGTAAGGAAATGCCTTTATTTCGTGCTTGGAAATGACGGTCTGGACTATACGACGAATGCGGTATACAATAGCCTTAGTATTCATCTATTCCAGCCATTTGTGTCGATCGCCTGCTTCAATATGGTAAATTGCTTGCAGTAGAGATCGAAATTGAGTGTTTGCTCCGAAGCGAGCATCTTAAGGCGGATGATTCGCTTCCAATCCTACCAAATACACGGAAAAGCCTTCCTTGTCGTTAATCCTAGGTAGGCAATCGTGTGAGCCAATTCAAAATTGATTAAAATTTCACCTTTTTAAGCGGATCCTCTACTACAATCAAACGTTTTTTTATCTGTTATCTAATGATAAATTGTCATCTATTTTTATCCATAAAAAGCCAAAAAATGTGTTTAGTATGAAAGCTATTAAATTTATAACGCAGCCGAAAAGCCCCGAAAGTTTATTTTTTTTTTTACAGTTCACACGAATCTCATTTGAAACTAAACGCAGTTGTATAATCGCATGTTTCGAAGTACCAGAGCAAAGAATGGCGTAAATGGCGTACATTCTCTGGCAGTTTATACTACCTTAAAACACATCGACATACTAAAGCAAGTACTCGTATAGCTGCATAGTCGCAAGTGTGTAAACAGTTGACCTGGTGACGTAGTAATTTTTATTTGCGCTTATCGGCCGATCCGCCATCACTCCAATGTGTCTCGGTAATTTTTTTTAGCAATACCCGTAACTTTTTTCATTGTTCTTCTTTTTCCCACACATCGCGCAATTAATTTTGAAAGCCTCACGACATGTCTAAATATGGCAATGTTTTCATGCACAATGATAAATTTTTTGCATAAAATTGTTATTGGTGGCAAAAAAAGACCAAAAACCAAATAACAAATAACAAATGTTTGTGCCTGATATTTGCGCAACTAGACGGTCGAGTGTGCGTGAAACGCTTATCGCTGATAATGAATGCCAAAGGAGAATAATGGGAATAAAAGCAAATGTGGACATTTTTGCACGATTGGGTATTTGAAAGGTTCAATAAGTGAAGGGTATTCGAGTGGATAATATTGAAATTATTTACCTTAAAGCAAGCCGGCTATTTACCTTAGCAGATAAGCAAAATTGCGTGGTTGCTTAAAGTAATTATTAAGCAAAAAGCGACGCACTTAAATACCATGGAATAACTATAACTACTATAAAAACGTTGCAAACAGCATTGGTAAGGCACTCTTTGAAGGCATTTTTTTCCAGCTTCAAAGATAACATTGAAAAAAAAAAAAACTAATCAGCGGCAAACGACTGATAAAGTAATTTGGACAAATTTGACGTTTATAGAAGAAAGAGTTTAATAACAAGCAAACAGTAGTCTTGTCAACTGTTTATTTAGCTTTATTTTGAACACTTTAAGTTTTTATGTGCTGATGCCAGAAAATTAAATACAAAAGTAAAGAAGTGGTACTATTGTAGATAAAGAAAGGCAATTAGACTCGAAGAGCTTTTTTATGTTCCTCGAATGTAAATACAATTACATTACTGATATCAGCTATTCGATACAAAGTACAACAGTAAAAAAAACTAAAACTAAACACGACTCATTATCAGTGGCGTACATCAGCACTTCAAAGTTATTGAGCTGATTTCCGCTTAGTGCATTTTCCATGCGCGCGAAAAATGTCTTTACTCTGTACCCATATACTATACATATGCATGTGTATGTGTGTGTGTATGTGTTCATACAGCTGTGTGCACCATAATAGCAGCGCGACTTATAGCAAAGATTTAAATTTTTTTTTATTTTTTATTTAATTTTATTTTCTTATTTTACTATAAAATTATAGTTCAGATTATAGCAAAACAGATTATATTGTAACAAAATCCAAATAAAACTTCAACTTTGTAGAAAATTAAAAAAATATTTATTAATAAAAAAAAAGTATTTATTAATAAAAAAAAATATTAATTTTTTATTTAACTGAATGTTTTGTTTTTTATTTTATTTTACTTTCTTATTTCACTATAAAAATGTAGTTCAGATCACAACAAAAACCAAATACAACTACAACTTTGTACAAAAAAATAATTTATTTTTATATATACACTCCTCACAAAAATTAAGGGAGCAAGAAAAAAATTCAAATTTTTTCAGGTTTTTTGACGGACTGTATCTATGTGAAAAATGATCGTACCAGAAATTTAAAAAAAGCATTTTGAAGCTCCAGGGCTCTACTTTTCGAATCCGTGGAGCAAAAATTTTGCCAGGCCACGGTTTCAACGCAATCTGAAAAAGTATGACGAAAAAAAAATTTTCCAAATTTTTATCTTTCTTTCTTGGGCTCCACGGGCTCGAAAAAAATTTTTTCGATAAAGCGATCATATGGACCAGAAAGCCTGATTATTCAGCTTCATTTTCCTTTTTTTAAATTCTTCCTACGTCCATGTGTCACGGAGATATCCGGAATTGAACAAGAAAGGACCCTTTTGTCCTCAAGCAGCGATATCTCGACAACGAATGGTCGCATCGGAAATTGGAGGACGGTTTTGGAATCTGCAATAAATTCCCCATAAAATTCCGTGTAGACGTTTCACGGCGAAATTTTTTTTTTCTTTCAGTACTTCCCTGCAAAAAGTGGAAAAAATTGAATTTTTCTCTTGATTTGGAAAATCGGCTGTATCACCGCAAATATTGAGCATTGAGCAACGGTTTTCAGGGTTTTTTTCACCTTAATGTATCCCTAATAACCCTGTAAATTTTTAGATTGATCCACTGAACCGTTTTTCCGGGCCGATCAATCAAAATTTTTAAAAAAATTAAAGGAACAAGATGTTTACCCTTAAACATTTTGTAATTTTTTTGAAATGGAAAAATCTTTTTTTCTCTCACTTTTTTTCTCAATTCTGCACCAGATACTGCATTAGTTCAAAAAAAGAAACACAAAAAAAAATTTCGAAAATTTTCGAAAAAAAAATAGTATAAGTAGTGCTTCAATATACACAGATGAGATTACATAAAAACAAAGTAAGACTTCAACTTTGTGGAAATTTTTCAAAAAATTCGAATTGTTTTTTAAATTTCGTTTTATTATAGCCCATTAAATTTTCGAATAATAAAGGAAAAGTTCTAAGTGACTGAAATTTTTCAAGTATTCGTTATATGCAAGCAATATTGTGAAAAATTAATGAGCTGTTCGAGTCATTTTAAACTGGCACATTAGTTGCCAAAATTGAATGAGCTACAAATTGGGCGACATATTGCTTTTGAAATTTTTTGTTTACTTATTTTACTACAAAAATATAGTTCAGATTACAACAAAACCCGTATAGTTAAAATTTCAAATTGGTAAATACATTTTTTTTTTAATTTTCCGTAAAATTTCAAACTTTTTAGTCAGAATTTTTAGAAAAATTTGGAGTATGCGTTTTATAGGGCATTAAATTCTAGTAGAATAAAGAGCGGTTCGAAGTGGCTCAAAAATTTCGAACATACCTTACATCGAAGAAAATGCATAACACCGTCACTTAAAAAAATTATCAAAAATTAACGCGCAGTTCGGGCCATTTTAAACTGGTAGATTAGTTGCCAAAATTGTATGGGGTAGAAAACTGCTTACCCAGAATGTTGCCACATAGTGCAAAGTTGTAACAATTTATTTAATTTTTTTTATTTTAGCTATAAAAATATTGCATACTTCAACATACTACAGCAAAAACGATATAACCTAAAATTTTAACTTTTAATAAAATTTATAAAAGTAAAAAAAAAATTCATAAAAATTTTAAAATTTTTATTAAAAATTAAAAAAAAAATTGAGTTCGGATATAGCCCAGTCAAATCGGCCATAGTAAAGTAGAAGTTTGAAGTCGTGAAAAATGTTCGTTGATTTTTGATAGTTTTCTTGGAGTTGAACATTTTTTGCTATATAAAAGAGATTTAACTTTTTATAAAAATTTAAAAAAGGTGTCATAAAAATTTAAAACTTTTTATTGAGAATTAAAAAAAAACTTTGGGTTCGCTTATAGCCGAGTGAAATCGGGCATTGATAAGTAGAAGTTTGAATTAGTGAAAAATGTTTCTTTGATTTTTTCATTTTTTTTTTCGATATATAAAAAAATTTCGTGCATTCGAACTATAATACTCCATACCCAAAAATTCTTACTAAAAGGTTTGAAAATTTGCTACATTTTAAAAATCTTGCATAAAGTTTGGAAATTTCATTTATATGAGTTTTGTTGTAAAATGAACAGTGTTAAAAAAAAAATAGTTAAAATTAAATAGAAGAAATTTAATATCCAAATTTTTCCATTTATCAAACTCCTTTTATTTTGAACACAGGTGCATATGTATACATATGTGTAGGGATGTATATACATACATATGTATATACATGTATGAATGTATTATTTACTTTTCCCATGGTTTATTTATGCATGCATATGTATGTATGTACGTTTTTATACATGCTTGTATATTTGCTTTTCCATTTTTTTTTTTCATAAACATCTTTCGCTTTCATCCGATATGTTTGACTTTGCTGAATCACGCTTTACATTCAGTTTATTTTGAACTGCTTTTTTTTTAAGTTTATTAAATTCATAGCACGCACTTTAGATTATATTATTTGTTTATTTTTATTTTTTATTTCATTTTTTATTATTTATTTTTGTATTTTATTTTATTTTTTATTTTTATTTTTTTTTATTATTATTTTCTTTTTAATATGTAGCAATTCAACAGATGCACAACGCGCTTGCTGTCTGAATTAGTTTTTTGCTCTAGATTTCGCCATTTGAGCATTTGACAATGGTATATTGCATATTCAAACATATACACATGTATGTATGTAGGTATGTGTTGCACATGCGTTCATACAAGTAAACACACACATACACAAGCACATGCATATATAAATACAAATTTTATTTCATTGATAAATCAGCTGCTGAGAAGACACTAAAAATGCAATACGAATGCAAATATGTACATGCATACATATTACACTAATACATACGAAACGCTATGCATTTAATATGCAGCGAATAACTCGAACGTGCGAATTACAGTTAGTGATTTCTATTATAGCAATAATTTCATAAATTAAACCGCCTATAACGAAAGGGGGTAACGGCTAAGATGCATAAGCGCACAATTTTACTAACCTCTTTTTTTAAATAATTTGAAATAAATATTTAATTTAAAATGCAAAAAAAAATTTAAAATAATCAAAAATCAAAAAATAAATAAATAAATTTAGACCACTCAGAAAACAAATTTAGCTTACTTTCACTTTTTTCATTTCCCAAGCATTCATACACCCATTCATACATATGCACCCATTTTCATCCCGTCCATTATAGGTCACCCTCCAATTGTCGCCCAGTGCTATTGACTTGTTTATTGCCGTACTCTCTTTAATGGCGCTTGACGCTTAGGTACTGCCAACCGACCTACATTTAGTAACTAATTAGTAATTATGAATGAGAATAATGGGCATAAAAGCATGTGAGGTGCACACCAAAAAAAATAAATAAATCAAGAAACCAAATAATGAAAATAAAAAATGCCATTTACATATATATTTTAGAGGCACGCTTGCCCAACAAAAAATTTGTTCCAACACACACGATTGTATTTTTCTATAGCTTATGTAGAGGGCATTTATTCTTATGAGTGTACAAAGACCCTGCAGTGAAAACTTGAATTAGTGAAAGACATTTTTTTTTGCACAGGATTTTCAGGAGTAAATATAATGAGGACTTTTTTTTAAATTTACTCAGAGGTATTCTCCGCTGCGTGTTACCATAAATTTTACTACCGAAAATAATGATCACTTCTTGTTCGCTGTCGTCACCCCAAAGTCCAGTTTATCAGTGCACGTTTTCAGTTTAGCTCTGCTTTCAAGCGAAACTAATGGGCACATAATCAAAATCGAAAATAAGCTGGTTCCTGGTTATTTTAATTCCTGTCCTCCCTGATGGAGGCATAGAGCCTCTATAAAACGCCTCCAATGGTCACGACCCTTCGCGATGACTTTGACTTCTTTGAAAGATTTCCCTGCAGCCTTAAGTTCTTTTATAGTCACATAGGAGTCGAATCAGTACCTGGTTTTTAGCTTAGAACCGGGCTTAAATTTTAACCCACCACAAACTGGTACTAAAGTTGATTTTAAGCAAATTAAAATGAAATGAAATTTAGGAATGTTTTATGTATGTAATAAAAATGTTCCGTTTTCAAGATATTGAAAGAGATTTTGATATAATAAACGATAAAAAATTGTTAAAACACCCTAATCCTTCTGAGTTGAATAAAAATGCTTTTTATCTAGGAAAAAATTATCAAAAATCAACTCGAGTTTTGGGCCATTTTAAGCTTACACTTTATTAAAGTAGAATTCAATGGACTATAAAACTGCATACTTGAAAATTTTCTGGAGCTTTAAAGTTTTCCCCTTAAAAAGGGTAGATGTTCCTAAGAAATCGTTGGGGAACCATAAACCGAATCCTTTCCAGCAAGTAGGGACATGAGGACATAATGATATTATGAGTAAAGCTTAGGCACAGTATAACCTACGAATTTTTAAAGACTTGAGACTTATAAGCAGAATATGATGGCTTGGGATCAATAAAGTTCAGAGATCGAAGGGCATATCTGGTAAATTTTTTTATAGAGATCAGAGAACTTAATGGCATTCCGTCTGACGAAGCCCAACATGGAGAATCATTGAAGCAATAAGATTTATATGATTATTAAAAGAAAATTTGCTATCAAAGATAACGCCAAGGTGCTTAATATAATATCAGTAACACACTGAAGTACACAAGTTGATATTCCGTAATTAGTACGAATTTGAAAGCATTTGGACAAGTTCAGCGAAAGACGTACGTACTTCTGACACTACAAGTAAAGCCCAACAATATCAGTTTGAAGACTAATGACATCCTCTTGCACCTTAATCAGTGCGCAGATCTTAGGGTTATCAGTATAAAGCATTTGATATCATTAATACCACAAATAAAAGCAATCTAAAAATACTTCATTCCAGAACACCAGAGGTGGCAGCTACGGGGGTAGATGAAAGATCATAAATTGTTACAACATAATATCTATTACACAAACGAGAGTGTATCCAATGCAGAAAAGCTAAATGAATGCTAAAATAAGCAAATTTTTAAATAAGACTCTATGAGAGACTTTGACATAGGCTTTCGAAAAGCCAGTGTAAATACAGTCGACTTGGAAACCAGCCGAGAAAGAATCAATGCAATATTCATTAAAAACAGCCACATTAGATACTGTAGGGCTGTTGGCAACAAACCTATGCTGATGTGGATAAATTAGAGATTACCCGCAAAGCTCAGTTTGCGTTGACCGCGTGCTCAAACATTTTGAAAACAGTCAACAGTTCTGAAATAGGCTCATATTTTCTAACGTCCAATTATGACACATTTATTATGAAATTTGCCAAAGCTATCAAATTTTCGTGTTCTTTTCTCCGTTGCGTGTTCTTTTTCTTTTTTCTTAAACTATGTCACTCTGACCAGGCAAATTTGTGACATTTTTTACCCCCTACAAAAATGCAGGTGAGCGTCGTTCAGCAGATATTAATTTATCTTTGTAGAGAAGTTTTTAAAAATAATTATTTGAAAACTTTCATTGTTAAAAAAAGCTAAGTAAATCGTTCCATTTTATTGATTCCAGTACATGTATGTATATGTTTTATTTTATTAAATAAATAATTTGTGTTGAATTTTTATATTCTCTCCATTTGTGGAACAACACCAAGACGTATGCCACAAATAGGAAGAGGACCTCGGCCAAGCCTCAAAAAGAGTGTACGCGCACATTATATATATACATACATAAGAAATATGCAACATTTTCACTAGGCATATGACAAGATTTTTGTAGTGTTTTTGATAAAGAAAACTATAAAGGGGGTACGTGGGTACAAAACTCTTAAGTACACTAAAAGAAACCTTAAAGAAAATAGCGTGATATGTTATATATATATGTATATAAGTATATGTATGTGTTAGCAGTAATAGCGACCAGTGAAAGCTGTTCTACTATACTGTCAATTACATACATATTCCTGCAATTAATATTATTGTTTGTATATATATACATATGCATATATGTTACCAGTAGTAACGACCAGCTCATCACCAATCTATTACACTGTCAACAACACAGTATATATATATTAAATATTACCAACAACAGTAATAGCGACCAGCGAAAACTGTTCTACTATACCGTTGTTAGTTGACTTACCTCTCGAGTGGACGTATTTCGCAAAGTGAACGACGATCACACGAGAGCGCGGTTTTATACCTTCAGGCATAGAGCTTTTGCCTACAGAGCTTATGCCTACAGAGCTTATGCCTACAGAGCTTTTGCTTACAGCTTTTGTGGATTACATAACATCGTGTAGAATGTAATGCTTATCTCTATTTACAGTGTTGCCATTGCTACAAAAGTAATACATACTTAATGCTAAATAATACGTATGCTACAATACTTAGTGCTAAATTATACGTATGCTACAGTCTCCCCCTTGATGAACGTGAAGGAACCGCAGCGGTCATCACACATCTACATCTTCTTCCTCGGTCTTCCTCTCTTTCGTATAGGTTGTACTGGGGTTGGTTCTTGGTTTGCGTTTGTACCGTTATACAGTGTTAGGGCTGATGCGTGGTATGTTCCAAGTGGCACTGTTGGATCAGTTTTTGATGCGATTTCATATGTGCTTGCACCGATTTTACGTATTACGAGATAAGGCCCATCACGTTTTGGTATAAATTTGGAGGTGATACCTTTCGCTGCTTGGCTTAGTACATGCGTTGTTACCAATACTTCGTCTCCCACACCGAGTTTAGATTGAGGTTGTCTATGCTTATCGACATATGTTTTATTACGATCTTGGGCTTTTTGTTCTACCTCTCGAGCGTTTTTAAAACTTTCTGTAATATTCTTCAAATATGGTGTAATTTGCGGAATGAAATTTTCGTTTTCTGTTATAGTACGTATATCATGTTCTACGTCATCGAATGTGCGCAACTCTCTTCCAAAAGTGAGATAGGCTGCTGTATAGCTAGTGGATTGACACTTAGCTGAGTTCATTGCGAATCGTATTGAGGGTAAGCCTATATTCCAAACGCTGTGCTGATTTTGAACGATGATCGCTAGTTGAGCCTTAAGGTCTCTGTTTTTTCGTTCGACTGGGTTACTTTCCGGATGATAAACTGGTGTAAAAATGTGGTTAATTCCCATGCAGTAAACTATTTGCTGCATTACCGCTGACACAAATTGGACTCCATTATCTGATTTCAGACGTCTGGGGACTCCATATCTTAGAAAAAATTCATCGACTAATAGTTTCGCACAATTTTCGGCTGTTGCCTCTTTTAAAGGAAATAACTCAACCCATCTACTTGCAACGTCTTCTACTATCAGGATCCACTGGTAGCCATCTTCTGTTTTTGGTAGAGGACCAAATAGGTCTACAGCAACAACTTCAAAACGTTGTTTGCTACTTGTTGTTTGAAGCAATCCCATCGGCTTCATGTTGTTTGCCTTGTATCGCTGGCATTCAATACAATTCCTAACATATTTTGTAATTTCGGCTCGCATTCCTGGCCAGAAGTAGCGACTCAAAATACGCGCTATGGTTCTTTCTGCTCCGTAATGGCCAGCAGTGATGTCGTCATGGTACATTTTTAGGATACTTGTGCGCTCGTGGTTAGGTACGACGAGCTGTGCATCGTCAGCATCTTCATTTGCGTAACAGTATAACACGCCATTGTTTAAAACATATCCACGAGTGTACCATAAATTGGCATTTTCGTTGGATTCTTCCAATGTATTAACTATATTTTTCAAGTAGTCGTCTCTTAATTGCTCTTCGCGCAGTTCGATAGCTTTTTTATGTGGCATATCGACTTGAAAAGCGCAAATATCGCACGGAGGCCGTGACAACATGTCTGCAACAGAATTCGTTCTACCTGGCGTATAGTCAATTTTAAAATTGTATTGCTGTATTTGCAATGCCCACCTTGCTAGGCGGCCTGTAGGTGACTTCACGGTTAATAACCATTTCAGCGGTTGGTGGTCAGACACCAATAAAACTTCGGCTCCTTCTATATAGCCTCTGAATTTGGAACATGCCCATACAATAGCGAGGGCTTCACGCTCTGTAGTCGAGTAATTTCTCTCTGCGGCTGTCAAAAGTCGGCTTGCGTATTCAATAGGGTGTTCGCATTCTTTCTCCCCCTGTATTAACACAGCTCCCAATGCATATGCACTTGCATCTGCTTTAATGATGAAAGGGACATCATCTTCAGCTTGCTTCAAAACTGGAGGGCAAACGAGTGCTTGTTTAAGCTTGTTAAAAGCTTCTATTTGCGGAGTATCCCATCTCCATACAGCATTCTTTTTCATTAATTCCGTAAGCGGTTTAGCAATTTCAGCAAAACGGTCAATGAAACGTCGATACCAAGAGCAAGTTTGTATAAACGACATCAATTCTTTGATATCTCTTGGCTCTTTCCGATGCGTAATCGCTAGAGTCTTCCCTGGGTCAACTTGTATGCCTTCGTTTGTTAACACATGGCCAAGGTATTTAACACTGGCACAACAAAAACGACATTTGGCAGAATTAATGCGCAGCTTGAATTTCTCTAACTTCAGGAATACATCTTTTAAATCGGTTAAGTGTTCTTTGAATGATGGTGAGCAAATTATAATATCATCAAGATATGCTAAAATATGTATGTTTGGTAACATTGCTTTGAAACGGTCAATCAACCTCTGGAATGTCGACGGTGCGTTGCGTAGACCAAACGGCATTCTCTTAAACCGGAATGTACCAAAGGCGTAATAAGGCACGTCTTATCTCTGTCTCTTTCTGCTACCGCGATTTGAAAGTACCCACTTTGAAGGTCTAAAGTGGTCATAAATTTTGTGCTTTTTGCAGCGTGTAAAAGGTCGTCTATTCGAGGCAATGGGTATCGGTCGGGTTTTGTTATCGCATTTAGTTTACGATAATCTACACACACACGAGTACCACCATCTTTCTTAGGCACCATAACAACAGGTGATGACCACGCTGACTCACATTCTTCTAACACATCGTTTTCAAGCATTTTGCGAATTTCGACTTTAAGTTCCTTTAACTTAGAAAATGATAATCTATACGCCGGTGATGCAATCGGCTCGTGTTCGCCAGTATCTATAAAATGCTGTGCATATGGCGTCGGTTCGCAAGGTGTGCTAAAAACGTGTACATGTGATTGGAGCACTTTGTCGAGCTCAATCTTCTCCGACACTTCTAGTCCTAAACCATCATTTTCTTTCAAAATTTGAAAATCAATCGAAAACAAATCAATATTATCAATAGTGCTTTGATTGTAAACAACACCAGTAAACAACTTCGGTCCTTTAGGTCTTTCGGGTGTAATCATGTTAGGCGGAACTGCATCTCTAAAGATACTTTGTATAGTATGCGGTGAATAATCGTTTGGCAAATCAGGACCATAGTACTCAAACTCAGACATATATACTTTTGGCTCGTCAATCTCTTTGACTGCTGCCTCCTCCGGTTTACGTTTTGTCACGAGCGCACATACTTTTACACGTTCTATAACATTTAATTCGAGTGGCAGTGGATCAACGAAATCAAAATGTTGCGTTGGGTTATTTTCAAAGTACCAGTATCTTTGACCCATATTTAATACGACTTCCGCTTGTTCTGAGAAATCTGTGCCCAGTAATGTTTTGTTTCCAATTGCATCAGGCAATACCATGAACTGAATAGTAAAGCTACGCCCACCAATTACTATATCGCACTTAGTTGTAAGGCATCGTTGGAGTTTCGTGCTTCCGTCGGCAAGTGTGATTTCGCATTCAACTTTGCGGTAAGTGCACCCCTTAAAATCCATTATGCGTTTCAAGTTTGCGCTAGCTACACTAGTACGAGCGCCACTATCGAAATAAATCTGTCCAGGCATACCGAACAATTGAACATTAGCAATTGGAATCGGTTTTCCAATTGGAATGGTTAACGAATTAAAACTTACCGAACCATGGCTAGTGGACGGTTTATTTAAACATTTCGGACAATTTGCGCGTGTAACACCTGGTGCATTGCATCCATAACACGAATATGACGGCTTTGTCACTAAAGCATTTGCAATCGCTTGTGTTTGCGCTGTTTTGGCCTCTTCGTTTTTCTTTTTGAAGCACACTTCTGTGTAATGCCCCTTTTTGCGGCAAAAACCACAACGTACCGGACCACTTGTACTATCGACGGCTTTATCGGCGTTCGCGGTAGTCATTTTGTGTTCGCGCAAGGTCATCTCTGCTTCTCTAGCTTCATTCAATAGATCATCGAACGTAGTAATGCATTTACGACTAACCCTATCCCTAATTTGCAAATGAATCATACCAAACAAAAGATCGATTTGGCCGATTTCACTAGGAGCATTAGTGAGTTGGGAAAAGAGAGCACGTTTTCGTCGAACAAAAGAATCAGTCGGCTCGTTTTTGGCTTGTTTGCTTTCAATGATTTCAGCATAGATTCGCCAGTCAGGCTTAGGGGGACAAAAAGCTTCACGCAGCATACGCACAACATCCTCAAAAACTTTGGGCTTTGGCTGTACACCGCGCCACCATTCTGCTGCGTCACCCTCTAAAATCATTGGCATGCCAGTAATAGCATCCGCGTCACTTATTTTCTCGACAGCTTTAAACGTCCCTACAGCAGCAATGAACTCCTCAACTTTTGTGGAATCGCGTTCACCTGCATAACGAGCAGTACAGTTGCTCAACGAACCACTACGTACATTGTAATGGCCGACAGCTTGCATAAGCTGCTCAAACTGTTCAGTAGTAAACTGAGCCATCTTATTATTTTGCTTCGCAATTCTTTCGCTTCGGCGATAATAATTATAACTACTCGAGAGGTTTGCCACGATGTTGGGCGCCAATTATAAAGGGGGTACGTGGGTACAAAACTCTTAAGTACACTAAAAGAAACCTTAAAGAAAATAGCGTGATATGTTATATATATATGTATATAAGTATATGTATGTGTTAGCAGTAATAGCAGAGAATGTTAATGCAATGAGAAGGAGCAAATGTTACTGTAAGCTTTTTTTAGAACAATTGAGATCTGAAAGATTTGTAATAAGGTCATTTAGCACACCGAGTTTATAGACACCTCACTGACTTTTGCCCACACAAAAATTAGAAACACCACACATCTTTCACCTCAACACACAGCACATTTCTCACCTCGACATTAAACCAATTAAATTTGTACTATTTTCGTATTTTTGAAATAATAAGCGAATACGTAAAATTTATTACATAATTTTTTTTTTTCAATTACATTAAAAAAAAAACAAACGATTTTAAAAAATAAAATTTATAAAAAAAAGTTTGCACCGGGAATTGAACTCGAGTCAACATGTGGCGAGGAAAAATAGGCGGTGGGTTTATTTCTTCGACTGCTTATTTTTTGACCATTTTGTTACTTTTGAAATGATAAGCGGATACATAAAATTTATTAAAAAAATTTTACGATTACATTAAAAAAAAAAAATTAAAAACGAAAAAAAAAAAAAAATTTACACCGAGAATTGATGGCGAGTCACGTGGGGAGGATAAATACATTAAACTAATTAAATTTTTACTATTTTCGTATTTTTTTGAAATAATAAGCGAATGCGTAAAACTTATTACATAATTTTTTTTAATTACATAAAAACAAACGAATTTAAAAAAAAAAAAAAATTAATAAAAAAAGATTTGCACTGGGAATTGAAATCGAGTCTAACATGTGGCGAGGAAAAATAGGCGGTGCGTTTATTTCTTCGACTGCTTATTTTTTTACCATTTTGTTACTTTTGAAATGATAAGCGGATACATAAAATTTATTAAAAATTTGTTTACGATTACATTAAAAAAAAAAAATTTAAAAACGAAAAAAAAAAATTGGCGCCGAGAATTGATGCCGAGTCACATGGGGAGGATAAATACGCAGTGCGTTTATTTCTGCGCCTGCGTTGTGAACCAAGGTTTTGTGCATGCGCGCGACGCGAATTAATTTTAATAAAGTTCTGAAAGTAATTCATGAAGTTTTTCATTACATACATTCATAAATGAACGTATACTCTATATGTACATAAATGATGGTATATGACAATATACATACATAATATGTATGTACATGTCAATAGGAGGTATTTGCATTAAGAAAAAAAAAACGGTTTAAGATAAATCAACACTTAATTTATATTGTATGTCAATTTATAGTTTATGTATTCGACAGCATTTACATACATATGTAGGTATGTACATTTGTATATGAAAAACAATAATGCACAAGCGCAAGAACATCATCTTCCTTTCATACATATGTACATATGCATGTATGCCCAAATAACCTTGACTTATGTATGTACACAAGTCACAACACATCACATTCTTACAAGACAAATACACATACGCACTAGCGAGTTTCTTCCTAACAAGTGCAAAAACAATTCTGCTCTATGTATGTATTATGTCCTAGCATATATACATACATACATATATACCTACTTGCCTTCTAAACTTCCTACAAAATAATTGTATTCATATGTTACTACATCCATGCACGTTCATACATTCATGCATATGTATATGCGCGAGCACAGCGCTCCCTTCTTGCTTCCGTGTACTTTTGTCTTTCACCAGTCGATATTCCTAATATTGTACTTACAAAAACACGATATGTACTTTGATAGACGCAAAAGCAACAGCAAGCGCAACGCCATGGCCGCTTTGCCACCGCACATTCTAAAATGTTCTAGAACACAACAAAAACACATACCTCACATGCGCATGTCGCCCAAAGCTAAAATCTAAGCCTGGCGACTACAAAAATAAAATACATTCGTAGACGCAGTCGCAGCGGCCATAATTCTATCAGCGACTGCGCTGAACAATTTAGAAGAAAAACAAAAAGTTCATTCATAAGTTAGAGCTCATATTTCAATTTCATTCATAAAACGAGCCGCCCATATGCCAATTTTCGCGACCATTCGAAAATAGTCAATATTGGAATATTTCGCGTGGAATTATTTGCCAATATTTGATAAATCTTAAATTTTTGTCATGTCGAGTGGTCGCGGCTCCGTATGTATGTATGCACCCTTATATGTATGTAAATATGTCTTCTAACTGTGCGACAGTCGCGAGTTAATGCGACTTCCAGCGAATCACACATTGCTGTCCGCAAAGCCGCAAGTATGTACCTTATGATCAGAAAGTACCGGGAATGTTTAAATTAAACAAAACAGAGTTAAATTTAAGGCAAATTTATATTATCTTCTTCAAAATATGACCCGTCTGAAGCAACACACATGTGCCAACGTTTAACCCAGTCCTCCAAACACCCCCGGCAGGCCGATTTGTATTCTCTTTGATCAGTGCGATGGCGCGTTATCATCATGCAAAATCTGAGAATTGTTTGCTCACATTTCCGGCGGTTTGCAACACACAGCATCTCTCTAAGGTTTCAAAACGGATAAATAATATTCTCTATTGACTGTCTGGCCCGATGGAAGGTACTCATGGTGGACTATGCCTTGGCAATCGAAGGAAGCAGTCAACATCACCTTCCCGGTTCTTTTTGCTCATAGGGTATACATATCCCATGTGTCAAGTGTGCGCAGAAGCTTGTGTTCTGGGTTTTGTTAGAATGGTGGTGGTTTGTGCATATATTTAAACACATATGTGAGTATGCGCGTTAGGCTTCCTGGATGGATATTAGAATATTTTCTCATCAATATGTGTATGTAAGTAGTTCAGATTTGACTGAAGAAATTAAATATAGGAATGCATATTCATATGATTGACTTTATGGCTGTTTTACATATAAATCAATTCAAATGAATAATGTTATATAGAAAATAAATTTCTAAATAACTGGTATTAGAAAAACCTGAATACACTATTTTAAATCAATTTCAATTAAACCAAATATAAAAAATGAAATAAAAATATCGAATAAAAAACTGTGCACAGGATTTGAACCTGAGTCAAATATGAGACGATGTACTGTATATACGACACGTCTTTCACGATTGCGCTAATCTACAATTATTAATGATCTTTTCTAAATCACTCATTTATTCGATTCGCAGTTTTATATGTACATATTCTGCGTTAGTTGAAAGTTTGTATGCGTAATTATATGAATATGCATCTGTGTATGCGCGTTTGGCTTTCTGGACGGATATTAGAATGATATTTTCTCATCAATATAATTTGGATTTGATGAAATAGATTATAGACATATGTACATATTTTCTGTTTTGATTGATTTATATAAAAATCAGGTCATATCCAGTATGAACTATTTTATACCGAAAAGAAATTTCCATTTATAAAATACAAAAAACAGTATTTTAAAGAAATTTTAATTAAAATAAACTCAAAAATTTTACCAAACTTTCCTGGTTTGAATTGTAAAAAAAAAAAATGTGCAAGAAAAAAAATATGACTTCAGGATTTGAACCTGAATTATATACGTGCCAAAAAACATAACGAATAATTCCGCCGACTTTAGCTTCTGCACCACAAACTAACTACCGCGCGTCCTTCTTAATCGCAATTTTATTCGCTTCGATTTCCTTAGTAGTGTGCCGAAAAATCTTATGAACGTCCTCAATAGTATGGTAAACGCAGAAAATATCTGAATTCTTGGCCTAGCGTGGTAAGTAAATATAGAAACCCTCCACTCGCGTGGTAAATATCTGCAATTCCGACCTCTTCAGGAAAGTTGAATTTGAAATGACCTTATTATGAATCTATAAATTAGAACTCGAAAAAAGCTCATTTAACATTTGTTCCTTCTCATTGCATTAACATTCTCTGGTTCTACTATACTGTCAATTACATACATATTCCTGCAATTAATATTATTGTTTGTATATATATACATATGCATATATGTTACCAGTAGTAACGACCAGCTCATCACCAATCTATTACACTGTCAACAACACAGTATATATATATTAAATATTACCAACAACAGTAATAGCGACCAGCGAAAACTGTTCTACTATACCGTTGTTAGTTGACTTACCTCTCGAGTGGACGTATTTCGCAAAGTGAACGACGATCACACGAGAGCGCGGTTTTATACCTTCAGGCATAGAGCTTTTGCCTACAGAGCTTATGCCTACAGAGCTTATGCCTACAGAGCTTTTGCTTACAGCTTTTGTGGATTACATAACATCGTGTAGAATGTAATGCTTATCTCTATTTACAGTGTTGCCATTGCTACAAAAGTAATACATACTTAATGCTAAATAATACGTATGCTACAATACTTAGTGCTAAATTATACGTATGCTACAAAACGCTTTAAATTTAAACGCTCAATGTTGCAGGTTAAATTCAATTTAAAAGTTCAAAGTTAAACAAGCACTGGAAAAATGGTAAGACGTAAATTATCTAGTAAGAGTTGTGTGGAATACGAAAATGGCATACACGGTGCCAGAATTTATATTTTTTGGTAATGTGTGCTACCTTTAAATCATATTAGAAATTTATTATTTTATTTTATATTATGACATATTACTAATTTTTCAATTTTCGGCGCATACAATCATTTTAGAAAAATATAATTAACATCAAAATTTTAATATTTTTAACTCTCTGAAGAATCGATCCTCAAATGTTACATCAAAGTTCTACTCTGTCGACTATTGTGACAATGCCATCAATGCAAGCTACGTTGAAGTTTAGTTTACTTTCAACGGAAATCACACATTTAAATATAATTTTGTAAATAAAAACACTCTTCGAAACTATCAAAAAAGTGACAAGGAGAAGTAATAATATTCACCGGTCGCCTATATGATTTAAAATTCACTAAAGCGGCACCTGTTCGCAACTAGTCCATTTCCCTGCAGGGTAGGCGCATATTTTCCTTACCTGTAGGCACATGTACGAGAATACGTATGTATATACCTATATATATAGGAGTATTCAAATTTCAAAATACGGGCGCGACTTTCCAAAGACCCCACGCACGTATAGGTGTACATCGATAGCAGGTGGACATTTAATGGCTATGGTTGTTTGGTTGTGGCCAGCAAACCAAGTTAGGTGATTTTCCACGTGTGAGCAGTAATTGGTTTGGCTACTGCTGTTGGTGTTGTTGACGTTCTTGACATGGCTGAGTTGATATGGAATGCTTTGAATCGGGTTAGTATGGAGATATGGAGGCAATTTTTCGTTATGCATGCCTTAAAATATAAGTACATACATACATATCTACTCTACATACATACAGCATGAATGTGCCTCCGTTTGGTTTGGCTTGGCTCGGTTGGCATGTAATAGGGCCATCAAACGGCTTTTTCTGGTTTTGTTTTGCATACATTTGGTTGCGCTCCCTTCAGCAATATTTGACCATTGTGGTCGTTGGTGCTAAGCGCCATCGATAGTCACATGGCAGTCAGCGTGCCAACTCTGATGCGGTAGATGAAGTGGCGTGGGTCGAAGGCAATTGCATTCTATCTCAGATGGCTTGTTCTAGGTGCGGTTAGCTGATTCAATCAGGCAACAACGTGAGGTCTAAGCTTGCAGACTATGCAGAAAAAATAGTTGAGACAAGTAATAAAGGGGAGAATATGCCTTGCGAAAATACTTCACACTCAGGGAGGTAAGGTGACCATTAATGTGTATATGTATGCGTATATGTATTCAGCGAATCTTTGCATGGCTACTGCCGTTCATTTGCCAGCTGAGGAGCGCCACACTTCATTACAACACCAACACAGTTGTAGATGACATACGTTACTCTGGTATGCAGCTACTAGGCTACGATCAATAAAAATATACAAATTAATGTAACTGAAAGCACGAATTAAGGCAATTACCGGCAAGCATCAAACGCTTTTGGAATGTCTAAAAAAATGTTAGTGTAATTTTACGTATCCTCAAGGAACAACTTTATAGAAAAAAATGCTGCAAGCACTGTGCAAAGTACCACAGACTGACTGAATGCCTCAATGAGCCAGCAGCATTAGTGCTATAATTGAAGGGCTTAGACATTTTCGTTTCAAGACTCATGTTCGTCACTTGCTACCATCGCCAACCGGACAAGGAAGTGTTGCTGGTGAAAATGGGCGTACGCACGACTTAAAAGTGCCGTCAGGCTGTAAAGTGAAACGTGACATGCATAATTTTCTATGATTAATACAGTCAACTTTTAGCAATTTATTTCACTTATTAGCTCAACTGTTGGCTGACGCCTGTTACTGCGCTTTAGCGGATAAGCAATTTTTCCTACTTTCGAATTACACAATTCGGTGGCGTAATGGTGAAAATAATATTGCAGAAATATTTTACACAATAATAATATAGTATATAAATTATAGAGTGCTGCGCTGGGGCCAAGGTTCTCCTACAATTTGTGGCGTGGATATTGATGGGTAGTCCTGTACATATTTCATTTGTAAGATTTATATGGGAAGATATGGCGGGACTCCAAAAAAAATATCACATTGCATATTTATATTAATATTTCATATAGCCGAAAATATGTGTGCATATATACAAGGTGGCGCAAAATTAATCACCTTATCGGACAATTTATAATTATTGCAAAAATGTACTTATAATTTGACACTTGTGAACTAGGCAACTGCAATATACAAACAGACAAAGAATAAGAGGCGTTCGGGTCGAATAAAAATAAATATCTTCCTCGAATTCTTTTTTTTATTTAGTAAAAAAGTTATTCAAAAACTAAATTGGATGATTAATTTTAGGCCACCTTGTATATATTATATTCTTTTCGTAATTCTTTTTTTATTTAGTAAACAAATATTAGAAAAAAAAGATATTGGATGATTAATTTTGCACCACCTTGAATATATCATTGGCGCTTACATCCTTTGCTGGCTGTTGGCCGAGCTCTTCCTTTAATTTGTAGTGTGCAGTTTTACACGGCTTTATTTTTACGAAGAGCTTTTTCAAGGCAGACATACGCTCAGAGATTTGCCATTGTCTGCTGAGGAGGAACTTCTATTAGAAAAAACCTTTCTGGTCATTTGGTCGCGGAGTTTCGAACCCGGACCATTTTAAGAAATTAAGATCGTTAGGATTATCCGATTCTGGGCCAAGAAGCAGGTGCTTACATGCGCAATTTCCGTGATTTTATTAGCTTTTTCAGCGATTAGGTTAATCAGAACATCTCTCATCTTTCTTCCTTTAGCAGAAAGGAATCACTGCTTTGCTATTGCATTCGATAATATATATATATATATATACATATATATATATAAAATTGGCGCGTACACCCTTTTTGGGCGTTTGGCCGAGCTCCTCCTCATATTTGTGGTGCGCGCCTTGATGTTGTTCCATAAATGGAGGGACCTACAGTTTCAAGCCGACTCCGAACGGCAGATATTTTTATGAGGAGCTTTTTCATGGCAGAAATACACTCAGAGGTTTGCCATTCCCTCCGAGGGGCGACGGCTATTAGAAAAATGTTTTTCTTAATTTTGGTGTTCCACCGAGATTCGAACCGACGTTCTCTCTGTGAATGCCGAATGGTACTCGCGCACCAACCCATTCGGCTACGGCGGCCGCCGATAATATACTGGCTACATAATCATCACAATTTTTTTTTTGGTAACCTGCTTCAACTGTTCAGTTTGGCTGTAGTTGTACTTAGGAATCTATCAATTTTTTTTTAACGTATTTAGTAATTACTGTAAGACTCAACTGGCTTCACCTAGTGTCTCCTCATACTCGATAGTTTTTTTGAGTTTGGTCCTTAGTACTTATATTTTTTTGCAGCATTTGCTTAATGGCAATTCATCATAAATTCATTCCATGATATCAAGGTGAGCCGTTTAAATTTCAATTTATCGTTATTTTTTTTAGTTTACTTTTCTCGTAACTTTCGCGTGTAATCGATTACGTAAGATTCAGATTTTTCTATGTCTCTCACCGAAAAGCTTGACTCCAATGAACTTACAGCGCAAAAAATGTGTAATAAAAAGGTGAAGTATTCTTCCACTTGCAGAAAACAGGAAAAATAAATACAAAGAAAAGAAGTCGCCTATATGGCATAGGTTGAGAGAATTTGCTATTTGGTACCTGAGTTAGTGAGAATGATTTGTTTGCTTAACATTTTATCCCAATCCTAAATACTTCTGTATAACTTCAGCTCGCAAAGACTTTGAACAGCATTTGAAGTTCAATGGGGGTATATAAAGAATTCTCAATGATCAGGTAATCATCAATCAACCTGCATGTTAAGAAATAAACTTGGTAAGATGAACTTTCTTGATTAAGCTGCTTGCAGATTTTTTTTACCGTGAAAAGAAGGTACAGGACATATGTATACAAGGTCTGTCGCAAAAGTTCTTGCTAAAGAAGATTGGATTAATTTTTGTTTATTATAATAGCTGCCTTCCGCCTATATACACCGCCTTGCAAGGTCGAGAAGCCTATAAAACCACTTCTGTAACTAATCTTCATAAATCTTGTTCAAGATGGTGGCCATCGAGCTTTGAGTATATTCAGAGTTTGCGTAATGTGAAAAAATGGATCAAAAGATTAAAAAAATAACGTAAAATAAGAGCTAACTTCAATTTTTTGATTTCTGGTCGAGCTCCACGAACTCACGACAGTCAACGCTTCATAATAGCGAGATAGAATACAGGTTTAACTATTTGGCCCAGGTGGAACGAATTATTATTATTTATTTATCATTAGAAACGTAAAATCCTATCATAATTGAATTCTCTTTTAACATTTTTAAGCGCGACTTTCGCGATTCGTATCATCTGGGTGCGTCAGTTCTAAAAGATGGTGCCACCGGATGCTAAGATATGATGGCAGTGCGGAGAGAGATTGCGAGAGTTTTTATAGTTTCTTGTTGATTGGCGCCAAAACAGCTTAAGAGGTTTTGATACGCTAGTCGTTTCGTGCTCGTGCTAGCCGGACAGTTGGACACACCAAGTGAAGCTAAGTCCTTCTCCACTTGATCTCTTCAACGCAGAGGAGGCCTTCCTCTTCCTCTGGTACCATCAGCTGGTAATCCAATAATTTCAGAGCCGAATAGTTTGTATCCATTCGGTTGGCATGATCTACCAAGTGGATACGCCGGATTTTTATTCGCCGTAAAGCTCATACAGCTCATTATTCCATCGCCTACGATACTTGCCGTCACCAACTTGCAAGGATCAACAATTTTCCGCAGAATCATTCGCTCAAACACTCGAAGGGACGCCCATCGGAAATTCGCGTCGTTCAAGCTTCTGCATCATACCATAAGGCGATCATAATGAAAGACTTATGAAATGTTAATTTTATTCGTTGAGAGTGAACTTTACTACTTAATTGCCTACTCAGTCTAAGGTAACACTTGTTGCCAAGAGAAATTCTTCAAGGCTGTCACTATTTTCGGTGTTCATGCTGGTTCCTAAATAAACGAAGTCTCTCACAACTTCAAACTCATAATTGTCAACAGTGACGTCAGTGTAGATAAGCGAGTGCGCATGTTTGTTTGATGACAGGAGCTACTCCGACTTGTTTGAAGTCACCACCCTCCTTCTTTATCCAACTTAGAAAAGACAGAACTAGCAGCGCAATTGTTCAAACTGATAAAGTCAATATCAGTTAGTAATTGTGTTCTCTTATAATAAATTGTATCTGAGCGATCACGTTCGGCGAATTTATATATACTAAGCAGGTAACTAGAACTTTTAGAAAAATTTCGAGTGTGCAGTTTTAAATCCCATTGGCTATTTTGGCACAATAAAATGCAAGTTTCAAGTGACTCAATAAATGCGTTGATTTCTGATCATTTTTTTGTTAACGGCATTGGGTGTTTTCTCCTATATAAAAAATACCGAGCATTCGTTATACTTACTATATGCAGCTCATTTGGACTGTTAAAATGCGGCAAACAAAAATCTAAGCAGTCAATTTTTGTCCTTGATGATAACAAAAGCCCATGTAAAAGTGAACACTATAGAGTCATTCAGATTTTAACGCTTCTTCATCAACAAGAGAATTCCAATGCTGGCCCTTGGCCTTGGTCAAAACAATCAATGTTAACAAAGTGGACAATTGACAATAATAAGACTTATGGCTCAGCATAAATTACTATATAAAAACATTAACAAATGCCACTGCAATATCAACTGGTGTTCCACTGGGCTATGCCTGAATTTCCAAAATATTTAGCTACATAAGGTAAATACCGCACAAGCGGAGCAATCAACGAGCCATGCATAATTTTTTTTTATTTATTTATTTTTGGTTTTTTAACAGTCCATTTAGCATAGCAATTTAAAATGATGCGCATCAATCAAGTGGCATTAGCACGCCATGGAGCAGCGCGATCAGCCAGTCATCCAGCTAAATAGCCGCTTGGCCTTTACTTTGTTTTCTTTTGCTGCTGTTCGTAAAAAAAAAAATATTTTACTTATATATGCAAGTATAAATAAAGACATCAACTTAAACTTTGACATTTTTTTAGCTTAGATGGCACGAAACATGATTTGAATTTTTTGCTGCCTTTTAAAAATTCTCTTTAATCTCTCATATCATAACAATGAATAAACGAGTGCATACATCAAAAAAGTGCGAAATGAAAGTGCAATAAGACGTGTCAAAAGAAAGCGCTTGATCCCTTGCTGGGTAGCAGATTATATTAAAAAAAAAATAGAAAAATAAAAAATACAATGAATGACCATAAATCAGCATAAATTTCATGAGTCAAAACAAAGCCGTGCTTTATGCACTATACTTAAGTACATACGAATGTGTATATATTTTCTTGCACTACTATCTATGCTCGTACTACTGAACGCAAGGTGTGAGTATGAGTAATTCAAAGTCATCCATTATAATTAGCAACGCTTCTCCTTCAGTGTACTTCGAATTGTAAATAATTTCAAACAAAAGCTGCGGGAGTGTTTCAGCCTCGAAATAGCAAGCGATGGTGTTGGCGTTGAGGGTGGAGTTTGACTTGCGAAAAGCAAGAAAAAGTAAAGACAAAAAAAAAAAAACAAAATATAAATATATTTTGAGCTTTGCATAAACACTAAGAGTTGATATATAAAATGCACTATTAAGCCCAGCTTTTTTGATAATCATAAAACAGTGTGGACTTAAAAAGTGCTATTTGTTTTATTGTAATAAAATTAGTACATATATTGGAATTTACTTCATATATACCCTATGACCAGAAAGTACCGAGAATGTTAAAAAACAGAACGGACTTAAATTTTAGGCAAATTTATTTTATTTTCTTCAAAATATGGCCCGTCTGAAGCAACACACATGTGCCCACGTTTAACCCAGTCTTCCATGCACCCCAGGTAGGCCGATGAAGGGATGACCTTCAGCTCCTTGTTCGCATTCTCTTTGATCTCCACTATCGACTGAAATTTCCTTCCTTAAACTGGTAACTTCAACTTGGGAAACAAAAAGAAGTCGCCCGGGGATATATCAGGTGAATGCGGTGTTTGCACGATGGTATTTACTTGGTGTTTGGTCCAATAATCCAGCACAATTTGGACTCGGTGAGATGGCGGGTTATCATCATGCAAAATCCAAGAATTGTTTGCTTACATTTCCGGCCGGCCAGACAGACACTAATGATCCAATGGCACTAAAAAGTGGCAGATGCGTGTCTTACAGTCCTACTAACATAAGAACAAAATATGGACCGGTTCCCACGTGCGCTGTTCATTTAAGTTAAACATGCCCGGTACTTTTTGATCATAGAGTTCAAAATTAATCATGCAATTTTGTTTTTCAATAACTTTTTTATTTTATAAAAAATGATTTTGTCTGTGTGTACACTGTAGTGGTCTAGTTTACAAGTCTCAATTTAAATGTTCACAAAAATTATAAATCTTCCGATAGGGTGATTAATTTTGTGCCACCTTGTATAAAACACAATAACCAATTATTATTACTATTTTGCAGACGAATAAATTTTGCTCTTAGCTTCGTTTGCTCGTGCTTTATTGATTAATTTACTGAACTTAATTGTAATATACTAACTGGTGGCAACGCCCTACAAAAATGAGCGTTCCATTCAAATCATCTACGACCCATAGACTCTCTAACAGTAAAAAAATTGCTCTTTCGAAGGAATTTTCTACGTTTTAACATATCTGTAGATATAAAAAAAACAAATCCATAGGCTAAAAATTCATTTACGATTTTGTTATGTGAAGTGTAAACTTTTATGTTCGATTTATGACTTCATCAAATACGGAGACAAAAACCTCCCCTCCTCAATTTCGTTTCATAGAGTGTTATGAAACTCTTTTTCCAGTCCAATAATAGTTCTGGTGTAACTGGGATGGACCTTTTCTTTCAATAACCATTATGATACAATGGAAGCCGCAGCGCCACGCTAACTCTCTCGTATTCAAAAACTTCTTTGCAGGTTGCCCTGTTGAGTCTGCCTGCGGAGCTATCATTTTTAGGCCAGAAGAAGTTGATTGATCCCTTCGCGGAAACGAACGATTCAATCATTCCACCGACTGAAATCACCGACATTACCACCAAAGGCTGGCCCACTCATCTAACACCCCTCTCCCTCTAGGCCCAACCTGTCGAAACAGCAAGTTTTCAGGGCATACCGTTAGATGAGCTAGACGAAGACGACCGGTGATTTACACCACACTGACAGGAAAAAGTTACTGCTAAAACAACAACAACAACCAAAAATTGATGAAAATGCCATCATAAGGAACGCTCTAAGATTTTCAGCTCTCCAAATGCGACTGTTTCATTTGTGGGCATAGCCACATATTCGACCCGGCGCATGTTCTGCGGACTCCAAATACATATGTATGTTGGAATTATCAGTAAATTGACATTTTTAGTTTGTTTTCACAAATATTGTTGACATGCTTTGAGTTGCTTGGCAATTTTTTGCTGTAGAAAAAACTTTATGAAATGATCTGTATTTCTTGGGCAAACATATCACTGATGCATGATCAGCTATAGTTTTCACCAGATTTGGTCCTCTGTAACTTTTTCCTTAACAAAAACTGAAAATTCCCGTGGAAGTGGGAAAATTTGTCACGATTGAGGACTGCATCGCTGGCAAATTGAGCTTTGCTTTGCTTTGAAAAAGCGAACAAAAAAACACTGCATTATATTATATCTGAATGAAGAATTTCTTTGAAGAGGACGAAATAGACAAACAAATATTTTTCTAGAAACACCTGTAAATAAATTTGGAACGTACGGCCTTTATTAGATGTCTGGAGTCCGCTCCTCCAATTTATGGTTCGCGTTTTGATGTTGCCCAACAAATGGAAGACCTACAGTTTTATGTCGCCTTTGAGATACAAGTTTTTTGTATTTTTTGTTTTTTTTTGTGAGGAGCTTTTTCAAGGCAGAAATACACTCGAAGAGTTGGCATGTTCGTAATAAGCTTCAAATCGAGCACAAATAGTATGTCATCATCAGCATCATCATCATATTGATTTATCAGTCCGGGTGGAGCATTGCCTACTCAAGAATACGTCTCAATTTTTCCCGACAGCCCGCTTTCGCTCTATGTTGTGAGATTCTCATCTTACGTATGTCGTCTTCTACATCTTGCAACCATCTTCGCCTCTCCTTCTTGCTCCTTCAGGATTTGCTTAAAAATCGTAATCTTTGTGACTTTATAAACCGCGTTACATTTCGGCCCGCTATTATAACACTGAGCTCCTGGTTATATCGTATTCGGTATGTACCGTCTTCTAATCGTACAGCGCCGAATATTTTTCTTAGAATCTTTTTTTTCAAATTGCATCAGTAAATTCAAGTCATTAACTACTTTAAGGACCCATGTCTCATAGCCGTAGGTGAGAACCGGTCTTATTACAGTTTTGTAGATCTGGAGCTTTTGTTCCTTTGATATCAATGAAGACTTCATAAATTTGATATGGCACAAGTATGCTCTGTTAGCTGCCTGAATACGGTCTTGTACTGGTAAGGACGGATCCTTATTTATGCTGATAGTATGAATAGTATGTCAGCCATGTAAAAACCTACTCAACTATTGCGGGTGCCTTCTCAAAGATACTAGTAATTATTCTACAAATAAATTATCTGCTCTTACGAACTGTCGTAACGTTTTTATTGCAGTAGACTGCCGAATTCTGGTAACTCCTCTTCTGGGTTTGAATTGATCTCATTGCCTCAAATTTCTCAACTAATTTGTATACTATATGACGAGAAAGCGCATTTAGGAGACAACAGGAATTCAGGGGTTCCTTTTTTTAAGATTTATTTGCTTTGTAATGCTTTTAGTTCTGCATGATCAAGCATAAATACTCGGCTGTCATATAAGCTGTCAAAAAATATCACCACTAAAAGACAGCGTGAAATCTAGATAACCGGCCTACGTGGTGCACCCATTATAACGCGAACAAAAAATATCACAATGTATCACAGTGGGCCATTAGTGTGTCAGTGGTTCAAGTTTGAAGCGTGGCTAGTATGTTAATATGTTTTGAGAGTCAATGTCCGTCGAACAAAAGTCTCCTGTGAGCTTGTTTCGTTTTATTTTAGTTTCTTTTTATTTGTTTTATTTTTTTTTTTTTGGTATTATCTGATGTTCAACTTTTCATAAAAGTTTTAATGGCAATATCTACGCGGCTTGAATGGCGATTGATATTTCTATAACGACTGCATTATATTCGCATGTATACATGTATGTATGTAGTTATATAAACGACTCTATGTAGGACATTTGCATAGACAAACTGTTTATAAAAAAACGCAAACCAATAGAAATGCCAATCAGCATTTAACTTTGAGTTTATTGACATTGCAAAGCCATTGTTTCAGCTAACACGACAAGTTCACCATGAATGCAAATTTAAAAAATCATTTTAAATAAATCGGCTTGTTTTAGAACAATAACGCTAATATTCAAGTATTTTGCTTAAACAAAAACATGTGAAAATATGTCAACAGCAAAAGTTAAACAGCCGGCAGCGACTTACGTTCAGATACATAAAGATACAGTTATTCCACTTCGTGGCTTCATAGTTACGGTGGCTAAATTTTTTTTGTTTATTCTTCGAAATTCTCGCATACTTTAGACTAACTAAATCGAGGAAATCGTGTACTTTTTGTAATCAATGGGTTTGAAGAGCTCCTTTCCACTTCTGATTTCTTAGTTTTGACAACAGTGGAAGCTGTGTTGAGACTGAGATTATGGAAGTGAAACATCAAATTATAGGAAATATATTTTTATTTAAAAGCGCTCGTATCTACGAACAAACCTCAGAATGTATTTCTGCTATGAAAAGGCCTATTAACAGGCTTAAAAAGCCTCTATTGCGAGAGAAACTCGTCCAAACACCTAACAAAGGATGTGCGCTTTATATGCCTTATAAATAATTGAATGTCCGTATATGAAACTTCGCGACAATAACAAAATTGAATACATTGGCAGATAGAAATTTGCCTTTCATGTGATGACCCTCGACAACATTCTGTTAGTTCGCCGTTGGATGAAAATTCCCACTTTGATGGCGTAGAAGCGGAAGCACATATTAGGGCACAATTAGAGGCACCGTGCCGCTCACAGAGTCTTGCATGCAAATGAGCGAGATATTGGGAAATCTCACTTCGCTGAATGCCGTTTCATAAGCCAACCGAAGTCCTCATAGTTAACAGGACCCAAGCAATTGCTCAAATTCCGCCGCATCTATAAGGTAGAGTCATTGAAAGTGGACCTCTCGGGTTCATGTTATGGTGCGCAACACCGAAGGACATTTACTTGATGTCGTGTTTCATACATAATGACTTATATGGGTCTTTCAAATAGAGATATCATTTCGTTACTACCTCATTTCGACCCACTTTTATAGGAAAACCTTTTGCCAGCAAAAAATAAGTTCGGTATAAAGTTCATAAAACTGCCAATTTATTCTTTGTTAACGTTTACGTTCACAAGCCATTTAGTATCGACGTATCACAGTATTTTCTACGATGGAAAAAAATCAAGCATCGTGCAGTGATAGAAATTTTATTTTCGGAAGATTTAAAAGCAAAGGAAATTTATGAACAAATGTTCGAAGTGTATAAGGACTTTTCGGCCTCAGCTAGTACAGTAGAAAGATGGGTTGCTGAATTAAACGTCGTCGTACAAGTCTAGAAGACTATCCACGTACAGGACGTCCAAAAACAGCAACAACACCAGAAATCGTAGAAAAAGTACAGGATATCGTATTGGAAAATCGTCGAGTAACGTAAAGAGATTTAGTAGAAGTCCTAGGCATCTCATAGGGAAGTGTAAGCAATATTTTGACTGAAGTATTGGGTTTGAGAAAGTAGTGTGCACAACCGGTGCCGCATTCGCTAACATTGGAACGAAAACATATTCGAATGCGACTCTCTCAGCTCCATTCAGAGCGTTTTCGAAAGGATAAAGTGGATTTTGTGTGATGATTCATCACTATGGATGGTTCAAAATCATAACAATTGAAAAATTGGCTAAAGAGTGGTGCAAACCTGGTTCTTGGGCTCCAAAACGAGTTCGTGGCCAAAAATCGACCAAGAAGGTGTTAGCTTCAGTTTTTTGAGATGGGAGTTTTGTTTGTGGATTACTTGCGAACTGGTATAACAATAAATTCTGACCAACTGAATAAAAAAAACTTCTTAAAAAAAGACCCAGTTTGGAAAAGAAAAAAAAAGGTTTATCAGAACAATGCACGGTGCCACAAGAGCATTTTGACAATGGCTAAAATCCATGAATTAAAGTTCGAATTGTTGGAGTATCCACTGTATTCACCAGATTTGACCCCTAATGACTTCCATCTGTTTCCAGAGCTAAAAAAATTCATTCGTGGAAAGCGTTTTCCATAAAATGATGAGGTTATAACAGCTGTGAAATCGTATTTTGCAGCCCTTCCAGATGCTCACTTCAGGGATGGAATTCATAATTTGGAAACAAGTGTATTGATGCTCATCGAGACTATACTAAATACTAAAGACCATAAAATTATGTTTCTCTTATCGAACCGCAAAAACTCATTGAAGAATTTGGTATTACAGTTCCTCCCTAGCCCGCTCGCAGTCTAAAATTAAACCCCATTGAAAATCTTTGAGGTATACTTTCAAGGCCACTCTGCGTTAACAGGCTACAATATGACACAGCGTCGTAAAACGCAATGGAAAGTGGGCAGATCACTAAAATAAATATTAATTTTTTATCAGAAAAAATGTTCTTGCGAATTTTCACGTAAAAAACACGTAGAAAAAATAAATATAAATATAAATTATTAAAACTTGAAAACACTGGTTTTTAAGAGGACAGATACCTGTAAAATTTCGAAAAAAAAAATTTTTTGTTTTCATAAAATGTTAATATAATCCTTTAAGAAAATGTAAAAAAAAATTTTAGAACATAAATTTAAGTATTTTTTATATTATAGATCGTCAACCGTGACGACTCTATTCTTTGCGTTCGAGCGCTGGGAGCGGTATACTTACGTTACCGACTTTAGACGCGTTTTTCTCAAAACAATTGGCGTACGCGATAACTCAAAATTTACCGATCTCCCAGAAATTTTGCACACATCTTTCTTTGTGATATTACTTTCTATGTGAATTTAAAGTTTTCGAAAATTTTCCGAATAAATAATTTTTTCGAAGCAAAAATAGTAGGAAGATTCGCCCCAAAATTCATTAGTTTTTTTTAAGAATTTTATTCCGCGAATTTTTCCCCCATTTTTGTTTAAAAAAAGTTTTGGTTTTTTGTATATATATTATACTGACTTTTTCATTTGAAATAATTTTAATGAAAGTCAGGGAAAATATGGCCATTTACAGGTATCTGCCCCCTTAATATTGATAGTTTCTCTTAATTTATAGCAAGCAATGGTGAGTAATATTAATTTTATCCATACTTCATCTTAACTATAAACAAAGTGTGAGTATTTTACGAAACCCAAGTGAGTTTAAGGGAATTACCACCAGTGTACAATACCGTTAGAACTTCCCCCAGCATAGCCTGAGCCTAAAAATACCACAGCCATAAAAACTAATTGAAAATCACAATCACTTAAATGGTCAACAATTTCACCGACATGGGGAACTAAAAACCAATTACTCGAACATCACTGCAAATAAACAACAAGCGGCAATCGACGCGTCAATAAAGTTTGTAAATAGAAAACCATATTGGAATTTTATGAGTAACACAGAGATGCACGGAAGCAATCAACGGCTACTGCGAAAGCCTGCCAGACCAGCAAGCGGGCGAGCGCAGACAGTCAGTCAGTCCGTCAATCGTTTAGTCACACGCGCACTCAACCGCAGCTGCAAAGGCAGCCCCTAAACTGGCAGCCGTCAAGTGGCACATAAATAACGAATGAGCGAAAAAGCTACCCGTCTTGGTTCAAAATAGGGCCAACATTATTTGAAGACGAGTTTATGTTGATACGGCTGCTTTTATTTTTCTATTTTATCAAATATTCATCCATTCATTGAGTCATTCAATCACAACGACACGATTTTGTACTTGATTGTTTACATTTGTGGCACAAGCACCGATTTTTGAATCATGATTTTCATTGAAGATAATTTTTTGTTTTGTGTTTTCTGAATTAACTTTGTGTGCATGTGTGCGTAGCTTGTGGGTTTCATTTAAATACTTTTTTGTTTCTGAGCTATTGATGATGTAATGCTTGACGAAGTTGAAGAGCTGTGAAATTGTCTTTAATCAAAAGTCTCGCCTGTGATTTCTGGCATTTAAGTTGATTAATTTTGATACGCTGATGAGTAGTGAATTAATGAGCAAATCAAAATATCATTGCCAGAATTTACCATTAATTAATTAATTAATTTTTCAAGGCAAATAATGAAGTAACCCCGCATGAAAAAATTGGGATAGTGCAATAATGCAATAATGCAAATAATGCAATGGTAGATTTCCGAGTTTGTATTTTCGCTGCGAATGTAAATTAGTCTGGAAGTGGCCAAATTTTCACCACTTTCAGATCCCTTGTGTTTTGTGTGTTTGCCTACGATTGAGGACTCCACACATAGAAAGACTCCTTTATAAAGGGGTTTCTCCAGGATAAAAACAGAAGCTTCCCGTAAGGTCCACAAAAGGAAGTTCCACTATTTTAAAGCAAACTCACCTCTAAAGTATTCCGTTATAGCCAACTTTTCCACCGTCTTTCTGAGAATATTTTGATCTTCGTAGAAAAAACGGCACAACTTCGCAGTAGTGGGTATTTATAGAAAAGGATTAAATAGTTTTGCAGATATATTTTTGTTAGTAAATATTCCTGTGAGAAAGCGTCTCCTATTTTTTATAAATTTCGGTAAGTAAAAAAGAGGTCAGATCACAGAGCAGCGACACTGTGCAGTTATAAAGATATAATCAGATGCGAACTCGATTATCTGGGCTCGACGTATGAAGTGCTGTCTCAGATCTTTTCTTCGTCAAATCATCTGTTCTTTTGTTGTCTTGCCGAACATAACTAAATACTATTATACCACATTTGATGTTGAGCCACCGAAAGAGTAGAGATGCACTTTTAAACTCTTCAAGTTGACCAGAGCAGACTTTTTAGCTTTGAACGCTGGTGGACTATCAATCACGTGGGCGAGAGTTTTGATGAAAGCACATTATTTATCAAGTTGCAGAGATCAGCTCCCAACGAGAATTTTATGAAAGGCCGATCTTTATCAAAAGTCAACATTTATATTAATAACCAGGAACTTTGTTTGGTATTCGAATGAGATTAGTTCCTCATCAATGCTGTATAACAAGTGGAATTTGTGTGAAGCGAAATGAGACAAAATTACACAACGGTTAAATCAAATGATCTATTTTTTTACTAATCTTCCGCGAAGAAGGTAAGAAAGGATCCCATTAACTAAAAATATCATTTAGCTAATGAAAAGATGGCGCATCCTGAAGCAACTCGGACCAAAAACATATGAACTGCACTATGGATTGCGGCCGCAGTGACAGTAGCAAACGAGAATTCATTTTCAAATTAAGAAATTTTGTGATTCTTTAAAACGCTCTTTAAGGCAGGCAAAAAGTCATGCGTTCATGTAAGCGAGAAAGGTAGAAAAGTCTGCAAAGAAAAGCCATCAAAAGAGCCTACCAGCAAGGACAGTCAGTGAAATCGAGGGGTTGTTTTTGACATTTCACTTTCATTGTATTAGCGCTTTGCTCCGCGTTATTATTATTTACTATTAGTGGCTATCGCGACGTCTTTGGGCGCATAGAGCCGAAACAAATGCTTTACAATGTTGTTTACTTTTCGCTTTCGTCTTAATTTGGGTCCATAAGAGAGATTCGTCAATTTGTAAAAAATCTTCATTTATGCTACGTCGCCAAGTTCCTTTATGGCGTCCTTTGCGGCGCGATCCTTGAGGGTTCCAGTCCTTATACTTCTGTCGGTCACTGGCTTACGCAACGTATGCCCAATTCACTTTCATTAACGTTCTCGTATTTCAATGTCAATTGGTTTTTTGTCTGTTTCGATTGAGGAGTTGTTCGTTTGAAATCCAATTGTTGGGCCACCAGATACGGAGAATTGTTCTTAGACATCTGTTTACAAATGTGTGTAGCTTCCGCGTTGTAGATACAGACACCAACCACGTTTCACAGCCATATAGTCACGTAGCACGGATTTAACAGGCGAATTAAAAATACGTATTTGGTGTTGTCAGTTGTTTGGAAAACCTGATTTTTTTGAGGCTTTCAAAAGCTGCTTCGGTTTTTTGGTTCTTGCAACGATATCGTCTTTTGATCCACCGTTCAAGATAATTTGCCTTCCTAGATAGATGTAACGGTTTACATTATCAATGGGTTTGCTCTAAATTGTGAAACTTTTTTGTAGTAAGATGTGGATTTTCATGGATATGAATATTAGGCGCTTAACGCAATAAAAAAACACACACACAAGGAAAGGCTCAAGGATGAAAAGTAATCATTTAAATAGGATCTAAAAAGTGACGACATTTTGAGATTCTTATTAATGTAAATTCTACTACCCATGGCCTTAAATTAATCGCGTAGTAACCGTCTTTTCAAGGATGTAAAGAGAATCGGGTGAAATCTAACTTTACTGTGATTTCGAAAGAATCGGGTTGGGCTGTCTTTAGAACCCTGCGCTTAGTATTCGCATTGACTCTTTGAAGAACTTCACGACGAAATATTCAACGGTTTGTAGCTAAAATCTTAATTGAAGAAACTATAAGCGAAGACCCTGCTCTATTTGTTGAAACATGAAGATACCTCGTTCTTGAGTCACTAGCCATTCTATTTTTTGTTCTTTAGTATTTGTTTGCACATCTTTTTTTATCGAATAATTCAAATTCATCGAAATTATTATAATTTGAACTTAACTTTACTGTGTAAATATTCTCCTACGTTTGATTTCCGGCTTTCCATTTTTGTTGTGGCCAAATAAAGGCAAGTGATTAATATTTAATTCTTAATTATTCATCGGGTAGATAAAGTACAGGGTGCATCATATGAATCTAGTTAAAGGAATTATTAAAAAACTTTGACGATTTTCAAACGCCGGCATCATCAAATACGAGTTTTAAATGTCGATTCAATAAAATTGGAAACATGGATCAAAATAGGTGGAAAGAATTCGGTACTTCTTAGTAGTGCCGCTCGGCATTCAAAATAAGTTGTACTAACTAAGCGTGATTGGTAATAGCTTCCTTATTGCACTCAAGCCGACGCAACTCGTCCTTTAGTCTAAATTTTTCCAATCATAGATCTATCACAAATCATCAAAAACATGATGGACCTATTAAATTATTGAAACTGTTAGGGCGAGTGTTGCCGAATACCCAACAGACTCACTGAGCTCAGCAATTAAATATTAGTGAAAACACCGAAACACTAAAAGGAGAATTTTGAATCCCAACCTCCAAATATTCCCATAAAACGTGCAGTTGACTCAAATAAACATTAGAAAAAGGTAAGCCCGCCGCTTGGCTTGCGCGAATATCAACATACATATGCGATTTGAGAAAGTTGAGCTGGATTTGTAGCGAGAAATTCTGATGACGAACGTGGCTCCAGGTTTTGCTCAATCGACTTCTTTTGTATAGAAATTTTAAGTATAAAAACTACACAGCGATTCCATGCCAAGTGATTTTTGTTTTTTGGACATTGCCGTAAATTTTTTCAAGAATTGGTTTATTTCTAGGCTTAAATATAGTAAGAAATAAATTGAAAAATTGGAATTTATAAATTTGGTATAGGGGTTTTAAAGTAAAATATTTTTGATTCTTTTAAATATTTTTGCAAGAAAATGTCTGGAATCGCTCCAAAGAGTTTTTAAATTCATAAATTTAGTTTGGGGGTTTTAAAGCAAAATATTTTTGATTCTTCTTAACGTTTTTACACTTTTTTTTAATTTTCTGGGATGAAATACATTTTTTAAGAAAATTTCTGAAATCGCTCTATAGAATTTTTACATTTATAAATTTGGTATGGGGTAATTAAAGTAAAATAGTTTTGATTCTTTTTAAGACTTTTGGAATTTTTTTTATTTTTAAATTCATAAATTTGGTATGGGGGTTTTAGAGTAAAATATTTTTGATTCTTTTAAATATTTTTGCACATTTCTTTTTTTTCTAGGATAAAAAGAAAATTTCTGGAATCGAAGAGTTTTTAAATTCATAAATTTAGTTTGGGGTTTTTAAAGTAAAACATTTTATATTTTTTTAACATTTTTGCATATTTTTTTCAATTCTCTAGGACAAAATATACTTTAAAAAAATTTGGGAATGGCTCTATAGAAGAACTCAAAGCAACATTATAGCCAAAATGTTAGCCATATCGCCCAACATAATCGTAAATGTGGTAGAAAAAGAAAAAAAAATCAATAGTCTTACCAATAGCGGCGGCCATTTATTTTTGGAAACTAGTTGAGATAAGCATTTATTGAGCATTAAACTAGCAGACTAAGATGGTTCACCTTGTATGTGCATATCTAATATTAATTTATCAAAAAAATATACGTGCCAAGCGATCTGTTCCCATTAGGAATGATAAAAAAAATTAATAATAAGAAAGAGCTCAATTTCATTCGGACATTACTACCAAACCGGGACAATAAAATCCACTAATGACAGCAGCTAAACAGCTTCGTATCCGTTGAAGATTTTTTTGCTCACTCGAGTGCAATTAGTGTAAACATAATAAATTAATATTTTTAATGCAACAGTACCTCTGACATTAAGTGCTTTTAATGCAAATATGGCAGTACCAAAATAAATTTGTGATCGCACGCGGTAATATTTTAAAGATGAACAGCAATAAATTCGCAATTCAATTTAATTTAATACACATGCCGAGCGTAATGCGTGATTTGTAACAAGAAAAAAAAAAGAAAAACGAAATATTTCACAGCCAAGATGGCAAGATCGATGAGTGCGTAAAAGAGGCAAATATGGGCAATAAAAAAATGTTTGAAAAATCGATGGCAAAAGTTGAATAAATAAATTAGACAGATTTATTAAAGAGAATAATAAAGCAATTCATTGCAGCCCACAATCGAAATCGAGTCTGACGCATATTTGACAGCTGCTAATATTTTGCGAACATTTTAGCATTTGTATTTGTGCAGTTGTTGGCAGAGCCGGAGCAAGAAGCTTTGTAAGGGGAGTTTTATTTCATTTCTTATTCATTTAATTATTTTATTTTAGTTTTTTATTTATTCATTTTTTTTTTTTTAATTTTTATATATAATATTCAATTTTTTTTTCGACAAAATCAAACATACGTCACCTTTTTCGCCAAACAAGAACGTGTGACGGCGGAGGAACGAACAGACCTATGTCCAAAAACAGTTTGGATTGCTCTGTAACCATTTGACTATTTCTATTGTTTTATTTATAAAAGTCTTACTAAATCACCCTGTATGAAAAGAAAAATTTCAAACAACCAAACTGGTAAAAAAATGTTGAAAAAATTTGAAATATTCTTCTTTCACAGCATTGCAACGCGGGATGCGTCAAGTTTCCTTCACAAAGCTCCTTAAAAGTGGTCGATCTTGAGCTTGTGCTTCGTAGTTACGTATTCTCAAAGCCTTGAGATCGTATTCCACTGCGTCTATCCATCGGTTCTTTGGTCAGCCTTTGGCCTTTACGCCCATTAGCTTTCCTGTCATGGCTTTCTTCACGGCACAGTCAGCGTGCATACGGGTAACATGACCTAATCATCTTGTGCGCTGCGCTTTAACAAAACGCACAGCTATCTCGTTCTGAGTGAGATATTTTTGTTCGAAGTTGTACCGGGTTCTATAGATACCATCAATCATTCTTATTGGGCCAAAATTCTTTCCTAAACATTTTCTCTCCATGCTGAATGTGCGCAAATATCATAAAATTGAATTCCTACTGGCACCACGGCCTCACGATGACTTTAGTCTTATAAGAAATATCACCTAGAACCCACTGCCATTGAAGCTGTAGATGCAATTAAAGCAAAGCAAGCAATAAAGTTACTTTCTGAAATTCTGTACTATAATTGAACCAAGTAATGGCATAGTTTTGCTGAAAAGTCACGAACTATTTAGAGTAGGTTTGGTCTTCTTATTATCCATGAAACTTGCCACCGAATTACATTTCATATACTATTTATGAACACTTTTACTTGTGCACGAAGCCGAAATAGAAACCACCCACCGTGCATCCTTCCCCCTTCAGAGGATCCGCCACTGGTTGTTGCATTCGGGCGCTAGCTTCGCTGCAGTGGTTGGCGACGCGACTTTCTGAGGCGCATCTGACATTTCAGCGGGCGTTTACTGATTAATTGGAAATTGGAACAGCAGCTGACGAGACTTAAAATGTAATTTATGTCTGCAGCCGTGACTTAGAATATCATAATAGGCGGTTAAGGTGATGCATGTAAGTTGGTAGAAGGCAGTAAAGAGTTAAGACGGTGCAATTGACCGGATCTGGTGATTTTAGGCAATTTGCAAGTATTTGACTTACGACTACCACACAACTCAATTGCGCGGCAGTTCAGAACAAATAAAACTGAGTTATTAGACAAAACTCAAGCGAGAGCAAAAACGAAATTATTCAAGTAAATATTAACAGCAAAACACGGCATCACTCAGGGTTACCAAGTTTTAATTCAAATTCTTAACAACATTGTTTGCCATACGCGTGGAGGTTGGTTGATAGTAAAAACAATTGCTTAAGTATGCAGTAGTCATCGCAACAACAAAAACAACAATAGCGCAGCAGACGAACAGTAGCTGTGCACATCTAACGCCTCAGCATGTCGCTCAAGCGGAGCAACAACGACAACGTCCCCATTTGGCCATCGTCGTTAAGGAGCAACAACAAATGTAAACTCGTGGCTGCTCAGTAAATTTGTGCTCAAATTGTGCACTGTGCTCTAAAGTTTCTTAGGTTCTTAGCTTGTTTGCATTTGTCATTTGTTTTTGTTTGAAATATGTATACTTTGGAAGGCCAAATGCCGGCAAGTGAATGTTTCTTGAAGTGTCGCTGCAGGCCCAGGTACTTCCACGGCCGACTGTTGTTCACTTTATTTGCAACCGTGTGTATGTATGTGTGTTTGTATATGTGTACTTATGCCCGTAGTTGTCACTATTTTGTTACCAATTTGCTGTTCTTATGGCAGGTGTGATGTTATTGTTGCCGCTGGCTAAGTCACGACGTAGGCTTATCCGGTGTGCCAAAGTTGGAGGTGTTTGTTAGTTAATTAAAAAATAAATAAAAAAGTACTTGGTATAATAAAAACAAGTATTGCGCAATTGAATGCCCTAACACAAGCGTAAGCAAAGGCTAAGCACAAATTGCGAGTATGAGCGGCGGCGTGTGGGTGCAAGTGCTGTTTGGCGCAAACGTCTGACGCAAGTGGGCTTTTCCAACTCTTTGGGCAAGTAGGGTTTTTCCTTTCATTTAGTTTTTTTTTTTAAGAAAACTCGTTGTTGGCGATGGAAAAAGATAATTTTCAAGAATTAGTTTTGTATAGCTGTGAGAGTTTTGGTGCAATCAATTAGCCGCGCAATTCATTGGGACCTGATAAGATTAGTCCTAACGTGAAATGTCCAAACCCCCAACAAAAATTTTACAATAAGCGTCACTTCAGGGCCAATTGTAAACTATAAATGGACTAAATGCCATGATCACTGAAGGCCTTTTCGATTTTTTCGCAAGAGCGTGAAAAGAGAACTATGGCCATGAAAAAATATGGGTTGCTGGTACATAGTTGACAAATTGGGCAGTAAAATGTCACATATTTTATAGGGTAGATAGAAGACACATAAGAGTCCAAAAAAATTATTTCTTAAAAGTTAGTGAGTGAGAAATATTTTTTCGCTTATAAATAAATTAAATCAATTTTTTTATTTGAGGATAATTTTAAGTTAATTTACAAATTTAAATTTTTACGCAAATAAGATTAGGCTGTCTGATCTGCAAAAAAAGATCTCACTTAGACGATTAGGATCCAGTGTGTTACCAGTGCTTTGTAGTTGGAATCGAATTATTTTATGCAATTCTTCAAATCCTTAATTCACCTCTTCGCGCGTTTTAACAAGCCGTTCAGCCTTTTGTCAGCAATATCATCCAGCATGTCATCCTTGAAGGATGAAAAATATGTTGATCCTAGGCATATTTGTTAAAAATTCTATGAAAATTTCTCTTAAAATGTACTTTTTGTTATTTTGTTTTTGGAGTCTATGACAACTGTTGTTTCGATTTTTATTTAACTTTTTTTCTAATCTTCAGGTTTTCTTTTAGTATTCATTATATGGCAGAAACATTTTTTTCGTCGTCGATGAAATATTTTATTTATTTTTATTATTTTTAATTTTAAATTCATTTTAATTATTTTATGTTCATTACAGGGCAGAAACATGTTGTGTGGGTCTCTGTGATTTTTTCTTAATTTTTTTATTGAAATTTATATTTTTTAATAGGTATATTTATTCATAAATTTTTTTTTGTTTAATATTCTTTATGCTTATTATGCGGGAAAAATAGTTCTTCGTCGTCGATAAGATTTTTTTCTATTTTTTTTTTTATATTTTATATTTTACATTTTTTTGGAGAGGACATATACTCGTACTCTTTTCGTTGTCGATAAGAGTTTTTATTTTATATATTTTCATAATTATTTTAAGAAAGTAATATTGTATTCGTTGCTAATAAGAACTTTTTATTTTTGGAATTTTAATTTTTTAATTCGTTTTATATATTTATAGATTTAGTTTTGAGTTTTTTTTTGTCAAGTTTCTATTTCTTAATTTTTATTCTTATATTTATGATAAGGAGGAAAGATTTTCTGCGTCATCGATAAGATTTTTTATTTTCTTTAAAATTTGTTTAGTTTTCAAGTTTTATTTTCTACACACATAATTACTATTTTTTATGCTTTTTAATTATTAATTATTTTTTATGTACTATATACAGAAGATTTATTTTTTCGTTGTCGATAAGATTTTTTTAAGCTTTAATTTTTATGCTGTCCTGTGACAGCTTTTATTTCGATTTGTAAAAGTTATAAATATTTGTTAGGTTGATTCAATCAGTTCTGGCGAACAACATCTTAAATTCTGAAGAAAAAAGATCATTAATAAAAACTTAATAAAACAATGTATGGCGCCATATTGTGGAAATTTTTTTAATTCAATATACCAGTTCTGTGAAAAAGTATGACATTTGGGTGCAAACGATTTCAGTTATTGAGTTATCTTTGCTAGTCTATTTTGTGCTGTTGTCGGAAAATGGGTTTCAAACAAAGAACTGGCATTAACTTTTATGTTTCACTTGGTAAATATTTTACTAAAACGCGCCAAATTCTTCAAAAAATATTATATATGATAAAGATTGTTTAACTCGTACGAAAATATACGAGTAGCTCAAGCGATTTTTTATCAGTTATTAGAAATGTCTACTGACGGTCGGCCACAAAGTGGATTATCTCCAAAAACATCGAAGAAGTGATAAACTTCACTAAAAATTATAAGACAGCGTCTGTGAAAATTATTTAAATGGAATTAGAAACTCCTCACACAACCCTATATCACATTTGGTTCAAGACTTTTGTACGCTCCATTCAAAATTTATGCCATACGAGCATACCGAGGATTAAAAAATCGAAGGAATTGAACCCTGTCAGGGCATAATTAAAGTTGCTGGTAAGGATTCAAACTTTCTAAAAACAATTGATAGTGGTAACAAGCCATGGTATTTTAAATATGAGCCCCAGGCTATACATCGAAATGCTTAATAGAGGCCAGCAGAGAAAGATTATATCAAAAACAGTCAACTGGGCAAGTCAAAAATGAAGCTAATGCTCATTTCTTATGATTCTAGTAACAATCTGCCAAACAAATGTATTTATCCTGATTAAATAGTCACTAGAGACTTTTATTTAAGCGTCTTGCAAAAACACAAATTATAATAATTACTATCTTCGTCATCCACAGAATTACCCTAACTAACTGCATGACCCAAAATCTAATGCCTAACAGGGACTATTTTTGCTGCATAAAAACCGATAAAATCGAATTGCTTCTCATAATCTACATTGCTATTACGGATTGCCAAAAAAGCCCTCACCTTATACAAATTAAATATTCTAAGCTTGAGGGGCTTATAGAAGCTTTCATGAGAATCAATACTCCTACACTGAAGTCAATAAACTGAACTTTTTATAATACCATAAACGAATTGCCACCAATTTACCAACAATTATCACATCAAATATAAAATTTGCGTTGTTGGCATTTTTCAAAATCAATCGTATTGCGATTTAAATTGCTAGCAAAATATCCATGTAAATATTTACGAAAGTCATTTGTGTAGTTGAGCAAATATACGATTTGATAACCTTTTTATACACCGGCATACAATAAAGATAACAAGTGAAGCGCACATACAAATGTACATGAGAATTTCCGAAGATCCAGCAAATGTTTGTGTGTACATTACAATTCTACCATAAATTTTAGCGCACTTAGCCATACATAGTCGCGCACGAGCCGGCTGCCATATGCCGTAAATGTACACACATATGTGAGTATATACTTTTATATAACACTTGTGAACTCTTTTATTGGAAGTACTATGTATGTATACAGCTCTTGATCTCTTGAACGAGCTGGTACTGAACTCTTTGGCTATTCGCTAAACCGCATTTTAGCCAATAAATTCCAGACGAAACTTTTTATGATCGATGATCAAGGCTGTATGGTAGATAAATAGAGAAAAAACTTTATGCAAAAAATGCATATATAATATTTTCTTATAAAAGTACGTAGATTTGGATAAGAATACGTTAACCTCAGCAATTCGAACTTTAGTTAATGGATTTTAGCCATTGTCAAAATGTTCTTGTGACACGGTGCAGTGTGCTGATGAAAAATAATTTGTTTCTTTTGCGGACTAATGCTTTTTCACAAGTTTTTTCCCTCACCTCGTACAGAAGGTTTCAACAATATACAGAATTTATTGTTTTATCAGTCCGCAAGTAATCCACAAACGAAATTCCTTTCGCATCCCCAAAAACTGATGATATTACCTTTTTGGCCGATTGCTGGACACGAACTCATTTAGGAGCCGAAGAAGCAGATTCACACCACTCTTTAGTTTCCTATTTTGATTTTAAGACTCATTCATAGTGATGAATCGCCGTACAAAATCCACTTTATGCTTTCGAAAACGCTCTAAATGTTAATGAGAAAGTTGGTTTTATTACATTGTTAGCGAATGTGGCACCCGTTGTGCAAACAGCATTCTCAAACCCAATACTTCAGTGAAAATATTGCTCACACTGAATACAGTGGAATAGTCCTAGAGCCATTGATGGAATTCCCGCCAATGGGAAACTGAAGACGGAAATAATTCGCGTAATCTGATTATAGTTCCTAAATCCAGAATTACATCCCTGTTAGAGGAATTCCACAATGGGCCAAGCGGCGGTTATCTGGGAATTACTAAGCAGCGGGTAAATTGCAAAATATCATTGGCAGAATGGATTCGAAATTAGGCGCGGTGTATGGCAGCAAGGGGTCCAAACAGGAGAGGTTGTGGAAGATTCCAGCAAGGTCTGCAATCACCATCTTTCGAGTGATTTAGGGTTTGGAAGACGTACCGCTCCAACTAGGAACGAAGTTAGTCATTGGGAAAAACTGCAGGTTGGCATGGAGGAATTAAGGAATTAAACGATCATGTGAGGCAACATACGCAGCTATAAAATCGAACACCTGAAATTTTTTTTTTTGTAATTCAGAGTAAAAAGTAACCAAAATGATCTATAAAACTGCAAACACGAAATTTTTCTAAATATTCGAAGCAAAAAAGTTTGAAAAATTGATGAGAATTTGCCTAATTTTTACAAATCTCTCTACAAATCCTCTTGTAGCATAAACTACATATGTATATAAATATGTAACTACAAAATAAATAGTCAAAACTTATCACTATGTGGTGTCCACTTTCTTTTGACGCTCTCCGTATATATGTACGCACATACCAACACACATAATTAAGGGCCGATTACAAGGGCTAGAAGAGCATTGGCGGCGAGAATTAAAAGTATTTACGTACTTTACAAAAAATAAAAACAAGAAAACAAAATTTAAAAAAACACAATATGAGCACAGCTGTTTTGCTTTAAGCAGCCGGAAGCATTAGACAACTAACACTTGATGGGCGGAAAAGTGCGCTACAGTTTGGAGAAAGGGAGCGCATCAGCTCAGGCGCGATTATGCAACTTTGCTTCAAGGAAAATGATCGCTCGTTAAAACACACACATATACAGAAGTGTCTCGCATCGTGTAGACAACAACACTTAACCGTTTACCACATAACTTTACACACTACAAAAATAATTAAGAAAAATGTTATAAACTTCACGCTTTGAAAAGCCAAATAGTGTTAAGCCTGAAAATTGAAGTGAGGAGCTTAAAACGTTTTTTTTATTTAATCGAAATAAAAGAGGTGGTAACAAAGCAATTCCATTTAAAGACTCGTCGTCAAAGTGCCAAAAGTGATGCGGCACGAAAGCTGGAGTTGAGGCACTCGTGCTAGAGTTGTAGTTTATTCGAGCGAGGAGTTTGTTGTAAGCGGGTAAGTAGCGTTCAAAAGCGACTTAACGCTTTTTGCTCCAGATTTTTTTCCTAAAGAAATACTATATGTGCTTGTATGGGTTTTGCAACAGTCATTGCGTGTCTAATGCGTGTTACAATGTCGCCGCATCAGTTTACGGCTTTTTACTTTTATTTTCTGGTTAAATGGAGCACTTTTTATCAATCTACCTGCATTTTTTTCTTTCAAACGAAAGCAAAAGTGTAGTAGGCCATACATTTAATCACGCTTTTTATGTTGTTGTTTATATTATAAGTAGTTATGTATTGTGCATAATTTGGTTGTTACATTTTGTGAGATATGGGTAAAAATCGAAAAGAAAACTGTTCACTGTTTGGCATTTGAAATAAAAAAAAAATATTAATAGCGCCAGAGCATGTCAAAGCAGAAATGGAAATTTTCATTGCAAAACTTTTCTAAAAAGTAGAGCTCACATGCGGATTACCCTTTTACGAGTGTTACCTAATCTTTCCCTCACCCCATTTATTTCCTGCCTTTCTTCTCTGAATTGTGTCTATAGAATTTAAAATCCTTATATAGTTCCAAGCTTTCAAAACGAGGCGGGTTAAAAACTGCATATTAAAAATATAAAAATTTGAGTTTTTGATAAAAAAAAACATACTCATGCATGCGTTTTTGGTCTCTACTGTTTTTTTTGTATCAAATGTTGAAAAATTAATATATTGAAATTACAGAAATAAATCGTTGTTCACTATTTATTATCCGCTCAGTGTAATTATCGTAGAGAGTGGATTAGATTTATTGAAAAATTGTTTGGGAATTCCGGTTTAGGTCACCAAAATATATATAAAAATATATAGGATTGGTGCTTACACCCCTTATTTTTTATAAGGAGCAAGCAAAAATACATTCGGAGTTTTGCCATTGAGTGCCGAGGTGCGACAACTATTAGAGAAAAATTTTTTCTACCGATTAATATTCAATATTTAATTCATTATCGGAAAAAAATTTATATTCAGAAGGTTAAATAAATTTTGTATGAATTCAGTAAAAAAGGGTGTTCGAAATGCATATTTTTATTTTACTTTTTGATTTTTTGAACCATAAGTTGTTTTTTGCCAGCGACTTTTCTTTTCTGATTGTACCTTTATCAATAACGAAATTGACATGGCATTACCTGGATTCGAGGAAATATAAATGGCAAAGAAAAAATGGGCAAATCGTTTCAGACAGGGTGCCCCTGGAGCAAAACAATCAAGTGTATTCTTCTAAAAACTACAGTTTTGCAGAAAAAGCGGAAGAAATGTTGAGTGGTTGCCGGAATGAAAGGATTTAAAATTAAAATTTCCACAAAAAAATACACAAACATCTTCTTCTTTGAAATATAAATCAAATAATTGATGGTTTAAGAGAAATTCGAAAAAATGTTTTGCCATTGTTATGATAAATATGTAAGCAGTAGATATAGAAAAACAATTATTTTTCCTCTTATTTTTCAAGTTAGAGTTCAATAGAAAGATTTGGAAGAATTTTTGGGTAAAACTTTACAATTTTTATTTTATTTTTTGCAATTTTCGACATATTTTATTTATTTTTTTAGTCACACTCAAATAAAAGTGTGAAGTGTGCGGTGCAGCCGATTTCCATTTTTCACCATATTTTATTCATTTTTTTAGTTGCACTCAAATGAAAGCTTGGAATATTTTTTTTAAATGATACCTTAGTTTTTGTGGAGAGACAAGACCTTCCATAAGAAACTTCATCTTGAACGAACTCTTCCGCCACACCGCGGCGCAATCGATCAACATACAGTTGTTGGAAAACACCAAGTCCGATGTCGTAAATTTATATTGATCGATTGCGCCGTGCCGAGGCGGAAAAGAGGCGACTGAAGGCAATCCGTAGTATGCCATGCTACTATGTCACAACTGAGAATTGTGAAGAGAACACGTGGACTTTTTGTGGAATACCTTGAATGATCGATACGGGCAATCCACAACGATTAAGACAATATCTGTCGTGAGATAGAACCGGAAAAGGTAAGAAGACCTTGGAAAATCAGAAATCAGGCGCTGCTGCGAAGGCAACCGAGACAGTTATGTGAATAAAAATTTGAAAAAACCTTTGGACTATGTACTAAATAAATTATATAGGGTTTTATAATAGGAGCACACCAATTTTAAAGATAAAAGCAACACAGGATAATTGAAATATCAGGCTGTCATTTATTTCAACTATTGATATCGCTCATGTGAAGACAATGCTCGTAGTTCTTTAGGTGTAAAATTTTCAGCATTCGATTTTCGAACAACAAATACATGGCATGACCGTTATATGACCGCAATAGAGCCTCAAGAAGAACATATGAATTTGTTTCTGCGCTATAACTCAAATTTTGATTTTCTCCAAAAATGAGCCTCGTGCGTGAAATTGATTTTTCGCTGGGATTCGGAAATTTCCTCAAACTTTCGCTGTCACGACAACCAACTCCGAATTTCAGTACCATCATTTTTCCAAACGTTACTCGCTCGTGAATTTCATTATAATGACAATGTAAACATGTTGGCGTTGCCAGATCATAAAAAGCTTGAAAGACGCATTCTGTTTAAACACAAAACTATTACGCCCCTATTGAAGCAACCGTTATATTTTAAGTATTATTGGCTTGAGTTTTGTTTTAGATTAGGATTGGCAGCCGCATCGCACATAGGGACAGCGATGCCATTTATACCTCGAAATTGGTCCATATTTTACTAAGTTTGATGTAAATAAAGAATTTAACCCAACAGAATATTTGATTGATTTCTGATTAAACAAATTTAAATACCTTTTTTATATTATTCCGAAATGTAAGAACGGCAGTAAAGCTGTTAATTCCTTTTCCAAATCTGTACGTCTGAAAAATGTATGCAAAATTGGTTCTTCTGTTTTTGTAATTTTTGCTTTTTTGAGAAACACTTTAAAATTGGGAATCTATTAAAGGTACAAGAATTAGTTGAATGAATTATAATACAAAAATTTTTCCCAAGATTATTACAAGAGAATAAAATTTCGTTTAAGTTTTATTTTTAATTCTTCACAAATTGAAATATCAAAGTTTCTTTCTAAGCAAGTTTTTCTTTAATAAAGTAGAAATTAATACAACAGTTTCAATTTTACTAAATCGATGATCTCACAGTTAAAACAGAAAACAAAATTCTTTGGTATCGCCTAGCTAAATCAATCGCTACACATTTCTTTTAGTTTAATTTCACACACACACACGAATTCAAATATATCATTAACGTCTATTTTTCACCTTTTGTTTATTTTTCCAATTTTCCACTTCACCGGAACGAATTTAAATAAAAATTAAATAAACAAAACATTTAAAGCACATCTTACACTATGCACTGAAAGTTCACACTCATTCGCTCACTGTCCCGAGTAGTTGTTGTTGTTGTTAAAATATTTTCGATTCACAATATTGAATATTCAGTAATTTATTTCGTGCCACGATGCGGCCGCGCGCGCGTCATCTTTTCAGGTGAAGTCAAAACAACGGAATGACTGGAAAAAGTCGGCCTGGCACGGAATGAAATCGAAAAATCAAAAAGCACAGCTCGACGTCGACATAGCGTCGGCATGGCACAGCAATAAAACAATAAGAAAATATTGAGTGGTGGCGGCGACCGCAGCAACAGCGCTGACGGCACGCTAATGAAGGCAGACAACGAAAATAATAACAATATTGGAGCCGTTGTAGTGGAGCCATGCATACCAGCAGTTGTGTTAGCAGTTCTGCAAACGGCGACAGCGCGTAGACAAATAAAAGGCAGCAGTTAACAGTGAACCTAGACAGAAAAACCATAACAGCAGTAACAGCAAAACGCAATAATAATGCTGATGATAATAGTAGCAATAACAACAAAAACAAGGTGTGAACTACGCAAACCATAGGGATAATTGACAAGAGAAGAGACGGTGAACGTATGCTGGGCTGAGAGTAGTAGCTGAGAGCAATACCAGCAGCAACAGCAGCAGCGAACGTGCATATGCATGGCGGAGTATGGTAGCCGATAATAGTAATAACAACAATAACTGAGTGGTAAGGGGAGTTGGGTGTGCAGTTGTTCAACTGTTTCGTTGCTTTGCACTGCATGTCTCATTGCAAATGGTTTCTGCTTTTCATTCATTTGTTTATTATTGTTTTTCTTATAAATAGTTTTCTAAGTTTGTTTTGCATATTTTTTTTATTTTGTAATTGTTGTAAGTGCAGTACAGCGTGCCAATTGACGTAATTGAAAAAGGTATATGATTACAGCCGATGTTGGCAATCTATGCAAATACCTTTCTCCACACAGTCATATGCAATTTAAGCAGCTTAACTCCTTCATTTGCCCCTTCACACACACAACTCGTACCTTAGCGCCAGTACTGCCTTCATGCAGTGCCAACGTTTACTATTACCCACATACATATGTATGTACGTAAGTGCAACTGCTCACAAATCAGTGGCAGCGCTGTCAAGCCTGCTGACACCCAACTGAGTTGAACTCATTGTGTCACTCCAATCCCGACTGCTGCAATACTATTTGCGGTGCAGCAGAAATAGCTTGATGAACGCGATTGGCAGCAAGTTGAAAATGCTAATCTATGCCACAATTGATTTGGGCAGCGACATAAATACTCGGTGTGGCCGAAAACACCGCTAAAGACAAACAAAAGAGAGTTTGGCGAAACGCCGCTAAAAAGCAGCTGTTTTTTGTTATTTGTTTCATATGCCACACGTTCCGTTCCGTTCAATTTGCGGCCACTTTCCGTTGCTTTGTTTTTATTTATTTTTAGTTTTAGTTGTTGCTTTGCATGCTAATGTTTTGTTGATTTTTCATTTATTATTGGTTGTCATGGTATAATTATGATAATGGCTGACATAACAACGCATGTGGCAACACTGGTTGGCGAATTGGTCTTGGCTAAAACCTTGTTAAAGTAGGCACATTTTGCGGAAACTACACAAGTGCAATTTCATGGTTGAAATTATCAAATGAATCCATGCTGACCAGCGGATATATTTTCAGTTTGCCCCGAAAGGGGTCTATTATTTAAAAAATTGAAACATTTTAACATTTATGCAAATATAATGAAATTGTTTATTTATAAAAAGTATAAACAAAAAGCTATGCAATAAAGTCACTCTCGCCTCTCTTCAAAATATTTTCCGGTTATATATATTAAGTAGCTGATACGGTAAGGAACTTGAAACAGGAAATGGCATTCAGACCTAATTTGTTCGATGAAGATTTTCGTAAAACATAATTCTATGATTTTAAAGAATGTATCAGTTAAATTTTTGGAAAATGGCTTGTTAATGAAAGGAATAGCCGGGCTCGTGGCTTTAGTGGCTCTAGTTGCCTGGGGTGTAACAATTGTGCTGTGTTCTGTCTTGTGTGTACCAAATTCGCCGGATTATTAGTTTTGTGTGGGTAAATTTGTGATGATTGTGTGCTCAAATCCAGGACGGTCAAATAGTGGGCGGTTAGCAAATTCGCCAGACGATCATCCGATAATAAATCTAAAGTGTGTGGAATATCCCAGCCGAACACTATAAGCAACGATGCGCTGTGGAGATCAAGGAATGAGGAGCACATCTTATGGCAAGTCAAACGCAGTGATGATGGATAGGTGACACGCTTAGAAAACCACCAGATATCATCACGAGAATGGCGCTGGATTGGAACCCGCAAGGGAGTATAGATCGCGTTCGGCCAAAGATCCCTCTGAGAAGAGCTCGCGCAAGCAGATGTCGAAATGGCATGGGATGGTACAAAAACAACAGCCCAGAACCGTGTTCGATGGAAGAGTCTTATCGACATACTATATACATAACATAACCGGTGCTGTTAGTGTAGCAGTTACTATTTTTATGTAAATAGCGCTTGAGACACTTTCTGTAAGCCAAGCGTATATGGAATTCTTAAAACATGGCTTTATGATTCCGTTATCGAATACTCGGATATCACGCTGCCCAAGTGTATTGTATGGATCGGAAACTTGGCTCACAAATAATTGGTTCGAAAAGAAAATTCAAAGCTGTGTGAACAGATGTTTACGCAGGATATTGAAGATCTGGTGACCCAACACCATGAGTAACGACGATCTATACGAGAGGTGCAAAATCCAGCCGGTAGCTAACATGATAAAACTGCGAAAGGGGGTGTATTGGGCATACACATCTCAAGGACGCAAATGAAATCTGTCGTCAAGCACTGCATTGGAATCCAGAAGGTGCTCGCAGGGTTGACCGTCCAAAATTTCTTTCCAGAAGGAAGTTGAAACGTCAGGAAAAACTGGAAACGAAATCAAGCTCCTTGCAAAAAATAGAATCAGATAGAAATGTTTTACTGAGGCCCTATGATCCAGTGGGAGAAACAGGAACCGATGATGGTGATGATGAAAGTTACCCTTAAATAAACTATAATTTACATATAATTTCTAAAAGAAACCGCTTTGGAGCCATAATATCTTCTACAGATGAAGAATCTTCAGTTTTATTTGCAGCTGATTAGAGATAAATAGACCGCGGTTCTAGAAAAAGGTGTCGGTCAACTATATTCTAAAAAAACTTCCAGAAAAACATGTCAGCCAACTATATTCTAGACGGTCAGGCTACTCCAACGCCCTTGGACAGACATAAAAAAACATTAAAGCTTGTGAAACAGCCAACCCACTCACACCAGTCCAAGGTAATAAGGCATTCAAAAAGATGCATGGCTTTTTCTCATAGGTGCTCTTTCTATATTCGGTATATCTCTAAAAAAAAAAAAATAAATAATTGGCGCGTACACTTCTGTTAGGTGTTTGGCCGAGCTCCTCCTCCCTTTTGTGGTGTGCGTCTTGATGCTGTTCCACAAATGGAGGGACCTATAGTTTCAAGCCGACTCCGAACGGCAGATATTTTTATGAGGAGCTTTTTCATGGCAGAAATACACTCAGAGGTTTGCCATTGCCTTCCGAGGGGTGTATATCTCTTCTGAAACTTAAATGAGAAACCGGAGCCCTTTTACTATTCATCTGACAGAACATTGCAGGTAAGGGCATCATATTCGTAGAATAGTTCTTGTTGAAGAAACTCACTGCAGAGCGGCGTGGAGAAAGGTCAGAGCATATCTTAAGTGATTGCTTACGTATTATAAATTATAGACTCATGCACCATGGAGAGCAACTAAAAGTAGGCTTCCCAATTCTGAAATATGGCTCCATCCAAAATAATAAACTTTCTAAATACCCTAAACAAACTCTTAGGATCCACATACATTTTTATTTATACTCTATCTAAAACTGAAGTTATTGCTTTACTGCAGAGATAGACGATGCTCACAAAGCCAGAATGGTCCGGAGCAGAAGACAATCTGCACAAAAGTAGATGCGATTAAGTTAGATGGGCTGCTCTTAAAGAGATCGCTCGAAAGCCACAAACGTGCAATGTACTGCCAAGAAGTAAATAGTTTTTCCTAACTTTACATGCATATTTCTGAACCATTCTGATCTTACCACCCGTTCCAAAAATACCTGTCGATTGTACAAGTCCTCGTAGAAATTGTCCCAGAAAAATGTGCTTGCAAGTGCCGGATATCGTGGATGAAGTGGAGATTGAATTCAGCCACTTACGCATCTCTACAGCTTCTATCTAAATCATCATGCCAGGCTCCGATTATAGCTGCCTTGTTAGTTTTAGAAACCCTCACAAAGTAAGAGTAACAGCTTGAGAAGCTTTCAGACTGAAAACACAGAAATTTGACGTCCAAAGATACTTTAACTGACTTTACTTACAGTTCACTAGAAAGAAGTAACTTTGAGATTTGAACGGCATGTGGATATTGTGAGAAAAGTTTTCCCGAACAGAAAATTCGTACACCTTTTACAGTTATAATAGTATATGGAAAGAATATCGAACAGGTTATGGACTCCTGCTACTTGGGTACCATAATTACATCATGGAAATAATTAGCACCTGAAGTAAAAAACCACATGAATAAAGCAGTACGAATCTCTGAATGCTTACGCGATGTAATATGACGAAGGTCCTAGTAGCCAGTGTGATAATTTAGTTAGGGTTATATTGTATATATCCCCTATAAATAATAATAATAAGCATCTAAACTTAAAAGTTAAAATCCGAATTTATACGTCCGACCAGTACTTACCTATGCCGGTGAAACCTGACCAGATGCAACTGCAACACAAAAAGGTTGAAATGGCAACATTGCAATCAATCACAGGACACACTCTCAGAGATCTTATGCGAAACGAAGAGATTAGACCGATGTGCGACACACAAAACATTGTTATGTGGAACCGGCGATGAAGAAGGGAATGGAAAAATCACGTGCTATGCATGCCCAACAATAAATTGGCTAAATCAGTAATGACGGCAAAGCCGATGACTTTGAGGCCATCCGGACGTCCTCCTAAAAACTGGACATACAATAAAATCCAAATAAATTATACCTCTTACACAAATTTGTGAAGAACAGGAGTTAATCCTATAATAAAGAAGAAGAAGAAGCTAAAAATGTGACCCATTTTTGAAGGAGCGCACGAATTACGTCCCAACACGACGGGCTCATCTTTTGAGTCCAAGAACGCAACGATCCAATTTTTGGTGCCCTGAAATAAAGTTCCCGACAAGGCGTCGGGCGTCAACAAATTGGTAGTCATACACGGCAATGCCTGGGTTCTACGGTGGATGTGATAAGACTTCTCATCAGAAATTTTGGTTCAATGCTCGCTTCAATTTTATGAACTGTTGTCGGTGGAGTTCTCCACTGATGGCTTCACCCAATTTTAGCAACTGATAATACACAAAACCCTTCTGGTTGTACCAAATACACGGCATCACCTTCGGCTATGGAGTATATTTATCGGGTTGACCGGGTTTCAAATATGATTTCTGCGTTTAGGATTGTCATAATGGACACATTTTAAGTTCCCAATGACGATATAATATATTTTTTCTTTCACTTGGAGGAGGGCGGTGTTAAAAATTATCGAACCTCAGCCCTACTACCATTTTTTGGCAAAATAGAAAATAGAAATTCGAAGCAATTGGCTGCGAAACAAAGATTGATGATAGCAAATTTTTTTTTTTTTTTTAATTTCTCATATTTTCTTTTCATGCGAATACCACTTCAGTTCTTTTACTTCATTGATGTTGCCAGAAAAAGTGAATGCATAATTATAACCAGACATATGCAACAAATAAACCAATAACAATAAGCAGGCAAAGATGCTGATGATAATGTAGACATTTACATACATATGTATGTGTGTATGCATGTAAGTAGGTGCCAGTGATGCATCAAATGCTAGACAATGAAAAACGCGAAAAATAAACAAAATAGCAAAAAGTATAAATAAAATCAGGCAGCAAAAGTGAAGAGCGCAGCGATTCATACAAAGAGTGGTAAATGTGTTTGAATATACCTTTGCATATGTGTATGTATGTATGTATGCATATATGTATGCTGATGAGACTCCATGAATTGAACTTTGAATAATTGCATTTATTCAACCCAGCTACATCTGCATAAGTTTGTGTGTGTGAGTTGGTTATTAAAAATGCTGAAAGTAATGCCATGTGTGTATGAATATATGTATGTATGTGTGTACATTTGTATGTAACATACCATATGTTTATATGGTAGTTTCCATCTGCAGCACAGTAGTGTAAAATAATTGCGTTTTGACACATTTTACTTCGAAATATGTAAATTGAAAAACAATTTATCTCGTTCAAAAGGCAAAAGATAGTCATTCGGTTTTAATTTAGGCGTTTATTAGGCAATTTATATATTGTAACATATTTGAAGAGTGTCATGTTCTATATTTTGGATGGATTGATGGTTGCTCTCCAAGATGTACGAGTCTATAACTTATCAGCTCACTAAATAAAAAATTATTTAATTAATAAATAATAAAAATAAAAAAATAGATTAGGTCCGCCCACTTTTCTTGGTAGTATTTTTGCTTGAAAAATAATTGAACAAAGCTGCACAAATTTTAAATGTGTTTTTCGAATCGGATTCTGTGGACAACAAACCAAGAAATTGGGCACTTAAGGGGGGAGCCTGGCTTATGAGGTCTAAAAATTGCATCTCTTTGCGATTTTTTTTTTAAGGAAAAAATTAATTTAGCACTGCAAAGTTTTTTCTATCTTGATGATAGTTAAGATAAGTTGAAAAAAATGTTTAACATAGAAATTAGTAGAGCGCTGCAACGCTGGAGTTTCCAACTGGCGTACAAGATACAGCTCGTAATTATTATCTAAAGTAAAAAATTCAAATGGATTTCTAATTAGCATGATTTTTTATTCTAGATAAACTAAGAAAACTGAGAGAAATTCCAAAATTTCCACTTTTTGGAGGTTTTAAAGAAAAAAATGCCTTTCTATAAAAAAAAAATTCACTTCAACTTGGTATAAAAATCTTGAAAAATTTTTTTTTTATCTATTTTGTTAGTTCAAATAGAAGAGAATTTAATACTGAAGGGAACAATCTATGATTCATTTCAAAAGGTCCATTAGTTTTTTTTCATTCATGTACGCCAATTCAAAAAAATCATAAAAATGAAAAGTCGAGAAAAGAAGTTAAAGTTTGTACGGTCACAGCGTAACTACCTAACGCTCGCCTACCTTTGGCTTTGTATCTACGGAAATATTGGGAATTAGGCTCTGTAACTTTGTGTGAATATTCTGAAATATTTTAGGAATCGCTTAAAACGAAAAAAAAAAATTGATTTTTTTTACCTTATAAACCAGGCTCCCCCCTTAACCAGGGTCGATTCAAGGTTGATAATTATCAAGTAATTATAATTACTAATTTCTTAATTGTTTTTTTAGCCTATCAACCCAATCAAAATTCGTATACGCTAAATAGAACACAGTTATAGTAAGCAAAACCGCTTTAAGTTCAAAGAATTCGTAAACTGAAACTGAAACTAAAAAATCAATACGAACATATTTATAAATCTTATAGGGCTCAATATAGGCTGTATCAATTGGAGTACTTCGAGCAAACAGAGCTTCATAAATACCAGCATGGAAGAACTCTCGAGCATTTGAGAGACCTGACGGTTATATTAAAGAAAAGCATATCAGGAAAGGCGGGACAATCTGCTACACCACGGACTAAATCGAAAATGAAAAACAAAGGCAGTATTATTCGCCTACTTTAAAAGTTTTTTATGGTTTAACCAAAATTAGGTTTTAAACAAAATTGTGAGAGTAATTTCGGCTGCCACGTCAGAGGTGCTTTTCCAATCAGTCACCGTTCAACGAAGAAACATGAACAATGGTTGCGTTGGTTTTCTCTTATATCACCAACACAATCTCAATTTTTTCCTAAACATATCGCTGTCACATCCCTTGTTATTCAGCATATCAGCTGATTCCTAGGATCCAGTTAACGGTCTGTTCTTGGCCACACGTTCTGAATTCTCTCCACTGTGAAGTTAATCAACAAACATTTTGTTGCCTACGTGGCCGTAGGATCCGAGAAGAATAGATTACGTAGTGCATATCGTAAGAATACTTCTTAGATCAACTCAATTCTGGCAATACGACATGCAATATATGCTGATACTACCGCGTGAGACTTATGTAGCTCATCTTGAAGAGCATAAGGACTAATATTTCGGTCGGCTTTTTATTCCGCGATATAACTCGAGCTGAATGTTAGAGGACCTAAACTTATATTATATTTTATAATTTCACCCCTTAATTCTGCTGTTTTGAGATAACACTAAATCAATTATTATAGAATCTGCCTCTGAAGCCTTTCTTCAAATACAAAACTTATACACAAAGAAGCAATTGCTACACGCATATAGTTTTAGTCATTTCAGCTACTGAAACTGAAAATTTTACATGATTTATTTTTCCATTACCTTTGCAGCAGATTAAAATGTTTTATCAGAATTCCATTTCCATTTCCATGATGGTGCAGAACTTGTAGGACAAATATTATATTTTTCGAAGCACTAAAAATTCTGTCTTTTCAAAAAATTCTTTTTTTGTGCCTCAATCCTCCAAAAATACTTCGGGCGAAATGATAACGCAAATTGTGGGAACAGGACCATGTCAGGTCAATGCTCGTACGGAGCTTGATATACTGTTGTTGTTGTTTGTCAAGATGAAAGACGTGAGAAAATGTATTATCGTGGTGAAAAAATTACGATTTGTAAGCTTAACCCTGAATGACCCTTCTTCGTCGAATCGACAACGCGAATTTTTAAGTTTAAGTAGAGCGAAAAAGGGCTTATTAGTTTATTTAATCTACTTATAAGTTGAAAAGATGTATACAACAACGGAAGCAAAAAATAAAGCATTTAGTTATACGCACTAAAAACTTGATTTTTTTTATATCGGAAACACTGCAGATCAAGCTCAAATAGGCTTCGTCAAATCGACGAATCTCGGCACACGCCAACTTTCAACTCGTTTCAACACTAGAAGTCTGTGCGTAATGCTTTGAGTTAAATCGAGTGAGACTCTGATATCGGCTGCTATTTCCTGCTCACACGATATGTTCTACAGGTTTTTCCATAGCTTCACCGACTTCATCAAGCCTCAAACATACCTATATGTTCGGTTCTTCGATAAGTTAAACAAGCAGAACCCGGGTTTCATAGAGATGCTGCAACCAAAAATATCTTTTGTATCCCCATAATAAAAATGTAACTTTGGTTACTCGATCAGTCCTCATGAATGACAAAAGGTTTCTAGCATGGACTTATTAACGCTAGAAATAGCGCTAGTGTGGCAAGGTAACATTAGAGGTCAGAGTGGCAATACGGCAGTTGAAATGGTCTAGTCTCAATTATGAAAAATATGGTTGCATAGCAATCTTCTCATCCACAAAACAAAATCGGAACTGCATCATATTAGAATGGCCTAACTGGTGCTTGCGAAGATGCACTCACTTACCGCCGCTTGGGTGAATATTGGTGTCCCCGTTTCAGGACTACTAATTACTTAATATGTTATGCTTTAGTTTAACCTCAACAATACTCTAATATTCCCTTGTACTTACTCCACTCTAAGTATATTCTCAGTCTATAAATATGGAAGACTATCAGGTTACAAAAAGTGTACTGGTCCCATGAAGATGTTTGTTGATCCCCTTTTGATGCCTCCAAGCCTATCAGTGGCCAGATATCCAGCACAGTAAAGTAAATGTGTTTTCTGCTGCCGGAACTTTAAGAGTGAAAACACTTCTTAAAAACCTTGGACCTTATCGTACCTTTGAGCGGCTTTGGTTGTTTGTTGGCTTTCTGAATAAATATCTACAAATGTGAACTTCTACTCATACTCGACGTTTATGCTCGCATAGGCCGAGATTGCTGGAACATCAGCCCGAACAACAAACATGAGGAGCTATTTGTCTATTGCGATGGAGTTTAGTACCAAGTCCATACGTCCATATGATATATTATATATCCGTTTTTGCGCGTCCGAGCTACTCCTCTTATTGGTGGCGTGCATCTTCACATTGTTCGGCAAATGGAGAGACCTACAGTTCTTAGCCGATCCCCAACGACAGATATTTTTATGAGGAGTTTTTTCATAACAGAAAAACAGTCATTGCTTGCCGAGGGGCGACCGCTATTAGAAAAAACTGTTTCTATCATTTTGGTGTTTCATGCACGGAGATTCGGACTTACCCCGTCCCCAATGGTAGTCACGCACTAATCTATTTACCTACGACGGCCGCCTAGAGCCAACATATTCTGGCACATAAGCTCCTCCAGTTTTTCAACCATTTTTGACCCGCCTGCGCATCCAACAAGGCAAACTTCGTTGCCACTGACACAAAACCTCACCCACGCTCGCAAAAATTTCAAATTTAACACTCACAGTCGATACCCATACGTTCTTGCCTTAGACTAAGTACAATGAATGTAATCAAAAGCTTTCCCACATTCTTTTGTAATTTGTTGTTTGGAAAACTCAGCTAAAGCTCAAAGTATTTTATCTTAACGAAGAACTAAAATGAAATTATGGCGAGCTAATGCCATTACGTTATTGGATCACCGTTCCATCAACGGGAGGTCGGCAATGCAACACCCTTTCGTACGAGTGCACAGCTGTCCGTTGGTTGGTCGATGATTGTTGTCGAGTGATTGTGATGCAGTGATGCAGCGGCGTAGTGATGTGCTGCCCCAACATTGTTATGCCAACTCTTTGTTGCTGTATACGCCGCTGCCAACCCATGGCCTTTTGAAATTTCAATTAAGTTTTGCTTTTCCGCATTTGGACGTAGTGCGATACGAGTAGAAGACGCAACAACAACAAATAAAGCGCAAACCATATTAACGTTGCATTAATAAAAGCAGCAGCCAAGTGCTTTCGATTCCATGTTGCTGCCGATGCCACTGCTGCATCTTAACTGTTGCTCTGCTGATGTGTTTATACTTTTTCGCATTGCTTTTGTTGAGGCCCAACAATTTTCTGCTCATTTTCTTAACAAACTGTTTTCATTTCCTTGCGAATGTGCGTGGCTGGGCTGGGCAGGGCTGAATTTAGTTTTTTTTCTTGTTTGTTTTGCAGCCACAAAAAAGTGACATTTTTAGCAACAACAATGGAAATATACCCAGAAAGCAGCAGTAGCAATTGAAGAGATGACAGATACGCCTTCGGCTGACGGCCGCTAACGCCATCCAACCCGTCGCAAGGCATTCAGGGCTCGTACATCGTCAGTGGTTGCGATGGTTGTTGTTGGTATTTTCTGCGCTTTTCATGGCAAAGCATGTCGTTCAACGCTGCTGACGTGTCGCACGAACGATCACAACAACCAGAAAAACGAGAGGCAAATAAGAAAAAATGCTGTTACAATAAAGTTGCGATGAAGTTGCGGGTGGAAATGAAGTGGGAAATGAGAAGGGAAATGAACCGATTGTTATTGTAACAGCTATTGCTGCTGACGATTGGTAAGAGGAATAGCAGCTGACGTAGAGCGGGAGGCGTTGTAATATCATAAATACAGTTTACAACAACTCAATTCAGCTACAATAATCGATTTTTAATTTTTTTTGTTGTTTGCATTGGATTGATGTTTTCCAATCGGCAATTGATGGCCAGTGGGCGAACACATAATGAATAGTAAGATTTGAAATACGAAGAAATAGGGAGAATAAAAGTATTTTTGTTTGTTATTGCATCAATGATCCCGCCGCTGACTTAATCGGAGAGGTTATGAAAGCCGAGTGTAAAACCAAGTATTTCACTTAAAATGACTACTTGCTGTATTACGAAACTCCCATTTCTACATCTAATAAAATAAAGTAGCAAAATATGTGTGTAAGCCAATAACTATGCCCAGAATGCTCCGATTTGGACGAGGTTTCTTTTTATTTGAAGCTAGCGCCACCTAGAAAGTTCTTTTCAACACGAATTGCATAAATTTGCAAAAGACTCATGTCTATTGACCAAAATGTGTTAAAAATTCATTAAATTTATTTCGAGCTTACAGCAAATCAGTAATAACTCAACCGATTGGAGTACTATTGTTTTGGCTGTAAAATTTTAACAAGTTTACCATATTATAACTTTGCACTGATCAAATTTATCAATTATTTTCTACTAGACATAAATAAAGTAAAAACAATCAATTAAAAAATATTAAACAAAATTACTACTTCTATCAATTTGAATGTCCCCTCAGTGTAGAAACAACATTTTTGCCTTTCCAATTTGGTTCATAGATGAACAATTTATCCGGAGTACCCAGTCTAGACTCACCTATAAATACATAGTTGGTCTTAGGAAAAACCACAATTTTTTTTAGTTCAATCCAATCTTATTCAAAACTTGTTCTTGGACTTTATTTTTATCGGTAGGTACAATTAGAATGGCGCCGACCATCGCAACTGAATGGGCTCGTGCGTGACTATCATTTGGAAGTGCACAGGTTCAAGTCTCCGGGCATGAAGCACCAAGTGATGAAAAAGTTTTATTATAACAGCAGTCGGCAGGCAATAGCAAACCTTCGAATGTATCTCTGCCATGAAAAAGCTCCTCATAAATCGCATTTGTCCAAACATGTTGTTGAACAATGACAAGACGCCATCAAAAACAAGATGAGGAGCTCCACCAAACAACCATTAAAGAGTGTAGGCGATAATTATATATACATATAATTGGAATACTAGGATTGTGCTCTCTCCTTTTCAAAGAGTTTAAAAATACAATGTTAAATGGTAGTTCTGTATTCCTCTGCTTAAAATGCTGAATAAAAGTATTGTGTCTGCGAATACGTTTCCGCCCTCGTAAAAGAGGTGTCGCTGCTGATACTATGATATTTTTGAGTTCGCTCTAGTAATATACTGGTGATTTGAAGGTGTATATGTGAGGTCTCGATCGCAGTAGTTGACATTCGTTTGAAGCCTAAATATCCTTTTTTATCTGACGTCAAAAATGTCTTCATTCGTTTTTTATTACCTTTTAAAGAAAAGTGTAGCTGAACGTGTCGTAACCGTGATCAATATTTACGGTAATCACGGTCCATCAAATACAACTTGTAAAGAGTGGTTTCGACGCTTCCAAAGTGGCATTTTCGACGTGAGTGATAAAGATCGCGAAGGGGCACCGAACAAATTCGAAGATATTCAACTACAAGAATTATTGGATGGAGACGCATGTCGAACTCTTCATGATATGTCTAAAAAGTTGGATGTTGACAGATGAACTATCGGTAAACGTGTGCACGCGATGGGTATGGTCCAGAAAGCTATCAATTGAAGGAGAGGGATATCGAGCGACGTTTAGTGACGTGTGAGATGCTTCTTGAATGAAAAATGGTTCTATTATGATAACCCTGAAGCATCGAAAATGTTGTAGCCTGCCCGGTGAACCAGGTCGATCGACAGCGAAAAAAAGTATTCATGCTTCAAAGGTTATGTTATGCATCTGGTGGGATCAGAAGGGTGTCATCTAGTATGAACTCCTTAAACCATCTGAAACCATCACTGGCAATAGTTACGGACTGCAGCTAATGCGTTTGAATCGAGCTCCCAAGGAAAAACAGCCGGAATGGGACGGTAGACGTGACAAATTGGTTTTGATGTATGACAACGCTAGGCCACACGTTGCTAAATCGGTCCAGAAATGTTTAAAGCATCTGTTTTGATCAATGCAGTCAGCCCTTATTGGTGAGCGTTTCACTTAAGGTTTCAGTTGACTTATTTATTACATTCAATTAACAAAACTTCCATCCAGGTGGCCACCATCTCCAGAAATATTGTTTAAAATAAGTTTTCTAAAATCTCTTTCATTTGAAACCCATACTGATTTTTTAAATTATTTTTATTAAGCATGTGGCAACTCTATTGAAAATTATATTCGAAATTAATAATTTCTAAACCTCTTTTCTTTGACACCCATATTGTACTATATTTTATTTGTGATAATCGCCTTCGAAATCTACGCATGGTGCTAGATCGTCTCTTTAGCAATTACCTGCAAGTTTTCTCTAGCCCAAATTTTGTATTTTTTTACAAAGTTCTTCTTTTTTTAAGTTCTGAAAGTTTTCTGAACCCCAAAATTTGTATTTTTTCTTTACTAAGTTCTTCTTCTAAATGGAATAAACAGCTGATAAGAGAAGAAACTTAGCCCCTTTTAATCCCCTTATTCGGATCTTGAAATATGTAATACAATAATGCACACCTGATCTTCAATAACTCTGAACTATTTCATTGTGGCCTACGCCATTCAATCGGCTAAGGCTCTCCAGGCGCACTAAACTACTAATATTCGGCTCAGGCAGGAAATTTGTATTGTTGTACGGAAGCGAAACATGGTTGGTCTCTAACACCATCACACAGCGGCTACAATCCTTCATCAACAAATGCCTCTGCATCATCTGCAGAAAATTCTGACCAAACACCATCAGTAACGACGCACTGTGGAGATTAATGAACGAGGAACCCATCCTTAGGCAAATCAAACGCAGAAAGTCGATAGGACACACATTGAGAAAACTACCAGATTTTATCACGAGAATAACTCTGGACTGAAACCCGCAAGGAAGCAGAGTCGCAGTCGACCAAAAAACACTTGGAGAAGGTCGCTGCTGCGCGAACTAGCAGATGCCGACATCTCATAGGACGGTGCAAAAACAACAGCACAGAACCGTGTATGATGGAAGAGTCTTGTCGAGGGCCTATGTTCCCCAGAGGAGTGAACAAGGAAACAAAAATTATTTTTAATTAAAGCACTCGCTGAAGTGTTCGGAATACGCATTACAATGTATTTCATTGCATTTGAACGGGGAAGCAAAAGGGTTCAAGCATCTACTGGTTTGATGCTAATTAAATTCATTCAAGCACTGCAACTATGCTCTCTTTCCAGCCAATCAGCATGCCATGCCATAAAGGTCCTAATTATATTTGCTGGCAGTTCCCTAAACGCATTAAATTGCGTGTGATGAAAATTACAAGAGACAACATTTTACTTTCCATAACCATAAAAAGGGAAAACGGCGAATGCTGAACCGCGGAATGTATAAGTATTTACGAGCGTAGAAGCTTGCACTCGAACTAGCTGTTTTTTGTTATTTTTTTTTATTTTCTGTCAGCTTTTGCTTTGATACAGTTTTATTTACACAGCAGCATTCAGAGCAATCAAAACCACACCCACCACAAAATGAACTCAAAGGCACTGTGACTATCGTACGCGCAAACACGCTGCTGCCTCACACATACATATATACGAGTACGCACATATTTATTTCTTTGATAACTGTCCGTCCGCATGTCTGCTGGTCTGCTGGGGTTTATTGACTTTTCGCTTGATAAGCCACAGATATGCCGATGATATGCAATTATTGCTCTGCTCAAAGGCGCCTCCGCCATTAGCATTGATAAACACACACTTACATATGCACAAAAGCTTAGATGCAAAATCGTGTATGTAAATATATGTGTGATGTTGAAAGTAAGCAAACATGTAAATATGTTTATAAATATTCTTTTTTTTCCTTGAGCAAAGTTTTTTTTGCAGCCGTTTGCTAGCACTGAATGAAATTTCATTTCACTTTTTGTTTGTCTCTCAGCCATCTGTGCATTTCACTTTTACTGGCATACCAGCAGCTGCATTCCCGAAGGAAATCAGAAAGGGTTGCCCTTGTAAAATATGAAATGGGGTTGGGCGCTGAAATAGTTGCAGGCAGCAAAGACTTTGAGAAAAAATAATAGTTTTACGTATGCGGATGTCAATCCCGATATCTTGGGGTCCCATTTTTTTTAAGTATGTGCCAAAAGCTCCGGGATTAGTTGATATGAAGAACGAGTTTATTTTTTTATTCTTTGTTTTCAAGTCAATGTTTTAAAACCATTAAAATCCATATGTTTTGGCTTCTAAAATCCTTTTAGTGCTTATAGGTAAAAATATTTGTTGAAGAGACTTTTTTCCGTTCGACATTTTGATCATTTATGAACCCACGATGTTTGTATTAAAAGCGCGGTAAATATTAAAATGTATAGAACTATTCTTTTTGTTGGTTTTTGTTTTATATTGATTGACCTAAAACTTTCACAGTATATCCAAAATAATCCACTGCGGCCGCATTAGCAGAATGGGCTAGTGCGGTTTATCATTCGGAAGTGCGTAAGCTGGAATCTCAATGCATAAAACACCAAAATTAGAGAAAACACTTTTTTTAAGGCGAGTGCCATATATGTATATATATTAAAAAAACTAAAAATCAAATACCAATTTTTATTTCTGAGAGAAAAAGTAGCGCTCAAGAAATGAGTTTTCGTTACGATAGAGAAATGAAATTTTTTTATGCAAAATTTTAATAGTAAAAAAAGAATGGTTATTTCTGACTAAGAAATATTAAAATAATAATAAATAAAAATAACACAAAATTACAAAAATTATCATAATTTTTGATGGAAAATTTTAAAAGTAAAAAGAAAATTATTATTTCGGATCAAAAATAAACAAACAAATAAAAATAACGAAAAAATACAAAAATTATCATTATTGTTAATAAAAAAATCTGGCCATCCTACAATCTGAAACAGACAAAAACCCTTATAAGTCTTTCGAAACACTAACTAAGGCATATAATAATTATAATATCTCTTATCACCGGCCACTGCCTTTTGTGCACTCACGCACGTCGGCTCGGGGCTCCTCAAAACGACCTGTAAAGATACTGCGAGGACGAATATGAGGAAGTATCAAGCAGGCATTTGCTGTGCAAGTGTCCCGGGCTAGCCAGAAGTCGACTCGCTCTTCTAGGCTCTCCAACAATTGACAATCTCTCAGTACTCTCGGACCTGAAAATCGAATCTCTCATTAAATTCTCGAAACGAATTAATATCTTGGCCCAAAATCTATAGCAAAAATCTCGGTTAGGGGGGGAAATCATATAATATATAATGAGCTCCAGGGCAACACAACGAGCCCAACTTGCGGTCTATGTGGCACTCCGATGCGGGGTCACCCTTAAACCAACCAACCAAACAAAAAAATCCTGATTATTTCTGATAAAAAAATGTTAAAATAAATAAATAAATAAATATAAAAAAAAATTACATAAATTACCATTTTTTTGATGAAAAATTTAAGAGTAAAAAAATCATTATTATTTCTGATAAAAAAATTACAACTTTTCTAGAACCTTTTAATTATTAACTTATGAATCGTAAGACAATCAAAAAATATAAAATAAATAAATAAAAATAACAAAAAAAAAATTACAAAATTATCATTATTCTTTTTGAAACATTTAAAAGTAAAAAAAAGAGGTTGTCTGTAAAGTCGGTTTACTGACGATAGTTTAACGTGACAACGTCATAAGAAAATATTGATGGAATGGTTGCAATTTTCAAAACAAAATTTTAATTTTGTTTGTTTGATAGATATTTTGTATGGATATAGAGGAGGAGGTAAAAGGAATTGCAATGGAATAGGTCAAGTTAAATTTACACAAACGTGAAAAATGACTAAACATTTATCAAATTCATGAAAGATATGTTCAATTTCGATTTTGCATCAGACGTTAATAAGTCAACAACACTAAGAGGCACCATCACCGATTTGCCTTTTTCAAGACACTTTACACTCGAAACACTCCCTTTCATTTCCTAATTTTTCTATCATCGTCCTATTCTCAACAGAGAAATGGTTCATTACCATGCACACAGCAAGAAGGCATATGCAAATACAAATATGTGAATTTATATACAAATGCGCATATACATACATATACATATGTACATATATATGCTCACTCAAGTAGGACAGAGCCAGATGTCGAACGTTGCCGAACGCGGGGGCCGATTGTGCTCTTTATCGTTCGTTCCGCGCTCTCGCTTGTAGTTCAAGCACATTAGCTTACATTTGCTTGCGTACGGAATAGATTCGTATATTTGATATGTCCATATGACTTGTATGCATCTTTACATATAGATTTGTTCTTTTTGAAAATTGCGCGAAATTGTATATGTATATGCATGTTTATATACATATATTTGTATACAACATATCTTATAAGGTATGTGGTAAATATTACCATACATTTTTTCCTTCATATATAATACAAAAATTAATAATAATAACATTAAAACAACAGGTATTATTAACAAACTTGGTTTTATTTTAAATTCTTCAAGTAAATCAAATTAATAATAATCAATAAGAAGGCATATGCAAATACAAATACGTGAATTTATATACATATGTACATATGCGCATATACATACATATATACGCTCACTTAAGAAGGAGAGAGCAAGATGTCGAACATTGCCGTTCGTTTGCTTTGTTCGTTCCGCGCTTTCGCTTGCAGTTCATTCAAGGTAACGGCAAGGTAACGACAAATGAGCAAGGTAACACTAATGAGCAAGGTAACAACCCATTTTTTCGTACGTGCAGCCGGCTAAATCGAATTATAAGACGTTATCACATCAAAATCATGACTATTTGTGAGCAAAAAACAAACAACTCTTCTAAAACCTTTTGATTTAATTATTAGCTTATGCACCGCAGGACGACTTCATAGCTCAAGTCAGAGAAGAGCTGGCCGTCTTCAACGCGTTTTTTACTTATTTTCAAGCTTATTTTGAAGCTTTTTCGAGAAATTTATTGTTTTTTCCGTGCTAGATTACGTCAGTAAGTAAGTTCCAAGTAAGTACATTTCAACAACAACTCAAATTATACAAAAATTCTTACTTGCCAAGGAGTGTTTACGTCTATTTATTTTCTACCATATCTCCCCATATTTTGGTAAGGTCTCTACTGATTGCGGGGAATGAAAAAACTGCTTTACTAAGCTCCTTACTTCTAAACTTTACAAATGGTTCAAAACTCTTAGTCCCTTCATTTGCCGAACAACATCAAACCGCATGCCACAAATAGGAGGAGGAGCTAGACCAAACACCCAAAAAGGTTGTAGCGTAGCGCCAGTTCTATATACATATATATGTATATATCCCCAGCTGCATTTTCATTCCATATGGAAGTAAGATTGGATTATTTTCGATATAATGCGTATTATAAAAAAAATTGGACGCCTGTTTTGAAAATTTTTGAACTTTTTTCGCTCTATGGCCCAAGGAAAGTAGGTGTACTTTTTTATCTAATATTTACCCGCGCCGCCAAAGGTTGGAGTATGTAGGTATATGTAAATATGTACGAATGTATTCGCGGAAAAAAATGTTTTCTTTACCGTAAATTAAAAATTGCAGGTACAGTTTTTTAACGGCGCACTCTTAAAAAATGGCTTCGTTGAATTACATCTGCACAATCCCCATTTTCTCTTATACTACTTAAAAAAGGAAGTAATTTATGCAGTTTAAGGCACTTAAGGTACTCTTTCGGGATTGTTACTTATTCATTGTTCGGCCAAAAAAATGTCCAAAATATACTTATTTTTCCGCCGCTATAGTGGACTAACGCCTTAATTAAAATAATTATTTTCCAAAAGCCCCTCAATTTATTCAGAGAATAATTAAAAAAATTACACTGTGGTACAAAAAAAAAAGTTGCAAAAAAACTTTGGATCGGACATGGTGAGGGTTGTAGCTTATGAAAAACTGAAAAGAATGGTATAGGAGAAATTTCCAATACACCCCCAAAATCTCATTTTATGGCCATAAAACCGTTTTTCAGTAGGTTGATGTGAAGAATAACTCCTAACTTCGCCAATTTCCATCCGATTTCGAATTTGCTTTTTTAGTTCGAAAGAACAAAAACAAGCCTTTTTGACAGTGTGTTAACATTTTTTCTGAAATGACTACTGACGAGACTGTTGGCGGAAGTATTTGGAATTTTTTTATTTTTTCTCTATTTTTTCGACTTTGACATAATTTTTACGATATTATCCGATATTGAGGATTTTTTTTAGTACCCTACTGTGTTAGTAAATTTAATTTTGCGTCGAATGAGCTATATTTGACTGTAACTGAATTAAAATTAGTAGAGTTGTGCGAGTTTTAAGATTTTTTGTTTTTTTTTTTTACTAATTTGGAATGTTGGTATAGCTTACGCTAAATGGGAATAAGGACGTGTTTTGATGCGTTATTATAGATACGTAATATTTATTGGAGTGTATATGTATACATAAGAGTACACTGTACTGCATACAACAGAACTGGTTAGAACTTACGAAAATATCTGACATATTATAGCACATTTTTTTTTCAATAGAAATATGAAAAAGCTCCCAAGTGTACCAAAGTTCACACTGTACATTGATTAACAAAAGAAGTTTGTTATTATAAGTTAACCTTATTAAAACGTCAAAGTTTTATTGTTTGTTTCATTGAAATTCAAAAGATATAAATCAAAACGTTGCCAGAAAAGTCAAATTTCTCAATATTCTCCGATGATATGGCATCATCAGCCTTATCATAAACCAGATGATTGTTATTTTTGTAAAACGGACGTAAACGGTCATCATTATAAAACTCGAAAGCACATAAAATATGCTGATGTTGCAACTGTTAAGAACCCCGTAGTCTTGGACGATATGATTGACTCAACTTCAGGTCATGAACTGAAGGAAGTTCAACTCATTGCTGATGATGATCAAACTGATAACAATAAACCTGATGATGAAGAGTACTTTCCGTCTGGTTCTAAGTTTTCAGAACGAGGCATTGTATCAAATTCAGATTTTCAGGATCTTTCTCGTGATTTACATACTTCTATCGGGAAGACAATCTGAAACGCTCGCTTCTCGATTTAAGCAATGGAATTTAGTTGATAACGACTTCAGATGAATGATGATGATCGAATTTCTTACAGAGAAGTATTCAAAACTGATGAAGAAATGACAAATGTACCGTACCATACTAAACTCCAAAGGGCCGTTTCCAATGCATTTTTAAGTTTGGAACCAGTGCCGTTGTGTACTGCACCGCACCATACCGTACAGTGCTGCACTGCACAATACTCCAATAAATATTATGCGTTTATAATGACACTTGTTATTATTTTCATGCTTCGAAATGCATACCAAATCTCGCAGTAAAAAAAAAGAAAAAATCTTAAAACCCACACAACTCTATTAATTTTAATTCAGTTACAGTCAAATATAGCTCATTCGACGCAAAATTAAATTTACTAACACAGTAGGGTACTAAAAAAAATCCTCAATATCGGATAATATCGTAAAAATTATGTCAAAGTCGAAAAAATAGAGAAAAAATAAAAAAATTCCAAATACTTCCGCCTACAGTCTCGTCAGTTGTCATTTCAGAAAAAATGTTAACACACTGTCAAAAAGGCTTGTTTTTGTTCTTTCGAACTAAAAAAGCAAATTCGAAATCGGATGGAAATTGGCGAAGTTAGGAGTTATTCTTCACATCAACCTACTGAAAAACGGTTTTATGGCCATAAAATGAGATTTTGGGGGTGTATTGGAAATTTCTCCTATACCATTCTTTTCAGTTTTTCATAAGCTACAACCCTCACCATGTCCGATCCAAAGTTTTTTCGCAACTTTTTTTTTTGTACCACAGTGTTATTAATCTATGAACTTTCTCTTGCTTAAAAAATAATAGTTCGCTTGTATTATTTTCAACTAACTAATTTATATTTAAAACCTTCTTATGCAAAATTTTCAGCAAAGTTTATTCGATATTATATACGCGTATATCACAGTACGTCAAAATGTTTTTGGTACAAAAATACTTGTCTTATTGAACTTTTACTGAATTTAAGAAAGTTATATCCTGAGACCAGTCTTGGAACTTCGGGATTTCATCAAAATATATCCCGAAATTTCGAGATTACAGTAAAGTATCCAAATAAACACACGCAGAAGTCGATGCTCAAATAGGCAGCCCGATATAAAAACTAAAAAACACTGCAGCTAATATAAAAAGCAGCATCCAGTAAAAGTAATTTGCAAATTGATCCTGAAATTGTCGACGTGGCTGATGAAAACCAAAGATATCAATGTGTTTATATGCATGTATATGTGTATGCATGTATGTGTAGATTCATAAATTGTATATTTTTTATAAAATTGGGTTTTACTTTAATATAAAGTACTTAGAAATATGTGAGCGTTTGCATACAAGCATGCGAGCGCCAGGTCGTATACGCAATGTGTTCGGCTTAGATAAACTTATTGGCAGCAATGCATTATAGTTGAGTTGAATTGAAAAGTTAATGTTAAATTTAAATTCTTAAGTTTTAAATTGTTAAATTGTTTAAAGATAGTTAAAGTAGTTTTGTAGCAAAAGGGCCCCTCGATAAAGATCTCAATCTCTTCACCATTTACCTCTACAAGAAGTTCACACCCTACACCAACATGACGATATAAGCCCTGCATTTAAAAAGAATGCTCGGAAGCTAAATCTGGTAAGCCGAAATCTATGGTAAGATACCAGATAACACGTTGTTCAATGGTCGGGTACCCAAGCAAGAGTAAATTTGTTCTAAAATCTAACGCTTTAGTGTGAAATTTACAGTCGTTAACAATATCAGAGAATATAATAGGGTGGGAGAGACCCCAACAGTTATCCAGCTTTAAAGACAATGGAGTTCCTCACTAGGAAAAGGAAAAGTTTGTCATTATCCCGTTCAACGACTATTCTTGCTCCGGAGCCAAGCATACAAATAGTTATTTGGTTAATATCTTGGATATATGTACATTCTCATTCTTTTTTATCTCTTTCCAAAAATTTGTAAACTCTATCAAATTTATGTTTGAGTAGGCTGAACACAATTTTATCCTCCACTTAAAGTAAAGTTTATGTAACTTATTAAGAGAACTAAGTTATTCTGATTTTTTTTTTGTAAAAATGATCTTTATTATTTTGGAAAAAATGTATTACTCCAAAAATAAGTAATATCTCTGATCAAAGAAATAGCAACTCACAAAATAATTATTAAAAAATAACACTCGAAAAAAAAGTCTTTTTTTTGCTCAAAAAAATGTTACTCTTGGATAACACTCGAAAAATAAGTTTTATATATGCTCAAAAAATATGCCTCGAAAAATAAGTCTTAATTTTGCTCGAAAAGTATAACTCGGGATTAAATATCGAAATGTGATTTTTAATAATATTGTTCTAGATATCGCTCAAAAATTTTTAAGTCGTTAAAGATTCATAAAGAGCATCACAAAATATGCATAAATGAGTATATGCTCCGGTGTTGAAAATAATAGGAGCGCTACGAATTACCAAGTATTTTTTCGTATTTAATTTTGTTTTTTGTGATTAGAAGTGCAGTGCATTCTACAACAAAAACCACATAACTTACAACTACAAAGTGTGCGCACAATTCAGATAAATTAAAAAAAAATCATCAAAATTTGCATTTTGTTATTCCGAATTTTTTTAAATTCTGAGTATACAGTTTTATAGCCCATTAGTGCCACAAAGTGCGAATTTTAAATGACTAAAATATGTCGTTGATTTTTGACAATTTTGTTCACTGAGATGTTGAGCATTTTTTTCATATAAAATACTTCCGAAGATCTGCTTTATATGGAAGAAAATTATAAACATCGCATGCAAACATTTTTTTTTTAAATTAACACGATTTTGAGCGATGTCCAATTAAAACCTATTATTATTGGGTCCAACAGTTTTCTAAAGATTTTTTTGAAAAAGTTGAAAATTTGTGTGACTATTATTTTTATTTCTTAAATTTGAATTTTTTTAATTCTTAAACTTGTATTTTGTAAAAAGTTTGGAGCTTTGGGTTAGTTTGGTTTTGCTGGAAAATACCACTATTCTTCTATGAAAGCCAAAAAAAAAACAAAATGAAATACATAAATAAACAGGAAAAAAAAAAAAACACGGAACACGAAAAAGTAGTTAGGGCTTGGTAATTCGGCGGGCTCCTATTGGTATGCCAATTTGTTTTTTTGTTTCTTAAATTCTTGAGAATTTTGTAAAAAACTTAGAACTTTCAGGTATATTTTTTGCTGTAAAATACCATTATATTTTACTTCTATGAAAACCTACAAAACCAAAAAGTAAATACAAAAAACAAAAAAAAGAAAGAAGTGGGTAGGACTTGGTAATTTGTCGCGCTCCTATTATTTTGAACACAAGTGTATCGTCAAAACTATTTACGATATTTGGAAGCTTTTGATTTTTTCGCTCCCTAAAATACAAAAACAGTTCTAAATCAAACCTCGTACTTATCTATTATTCATTTCATTTGCTAGAAACTGCCTTTTTCCTACCCTTTAATGTACACCCACACACCTCCTACGTATTCAAAATGATTTTGCTGAGCCACGTAATTTACTTTCTGCCATTTTAACTTGATTTCCATGTTTAAAACTGATTATTTCAATTATTTAACGTGAATATTTAACTGCAATGACATGACTAGACATTTTTTTTCTTCCTTTTCTTCGATTCACTTAACGTCAATGAATTTATCCACATCGTTCATTAGGCTTCCTTTCAATCTTTATCAAGCGCAATTGAAGTACGTTACTAAAGAGCGTCACTTAAAAGTTTTCCTATGCCCTTTACATTGCATTCGCACACACACGCACATCAACTTACACTGAGAAAGACGTATGTATGTATGATTATGATCCTTAGCGGTGTGTCAATGACATTTGACAGCGACGAGTGTTGAGCCACCGCCATTTAGATAGTCAAATGGAAAGGAAAGGCAAGTGTCGTTTAGAAGTGGATTCAAGAAGAATAAATTTCCAATAGAATAGAAATAGAAGAAGGTGTTAAGTAGTATTAAAAATTAAGCAAAAAATATTGAGCTTCCGTATCATCTTGGGTATGACTGCTTTTCTACCTAAGATGATAAGAATTTTTTTATTTACATTATTACTCTGACACACCCTACTTTATTCACTTTAGGCCTGCACTCTATTTCGATTCCAAGAAATTTGCTTGGAATCTTGATCCTTCTTGAAATCCAAAAATATCACAAGAGGCGAACGAACTGATTAATGTTATCTTTCAAACCAAATTGCAATGCAAGCCTTGTAAGTACATCCTTTTAGTGACATTAATATAAATTTACACATTTTCTTGTCACTTACCATTACTTGCGGCTGTTCCATCACCTCCTCCACCAGCACCGCCTCCACTGCTATTACTCTCGTTGACATTTGACGTTGTTAGTGCTGTTGATGTGAGTTGTTGTTGATTGGCTGTTGACATTGTGGACATATGACAATCGGGCAATGACGTAGGACCCGTCGCACTACTAAAGTGAGCCCCATCCACAACATCTAATGGTGGGGAATTCTCCCGAACACACGACATTAGACTGGCGGACATGCTGTGGCGTCTAAAAAATTAGTAGAAAAGATATATTAGTACGATAAAATATGTGTGTATAAGTATGTATATTATTATTTAATTATTAATTGTTTATGGTTTTATTCAGTATTTGGTCACTTATAAAAATAATAGTGACGTAATTCTCTGTAAAATGTGGAGGCTTCATATAAAACTGTGTTTATATATTAGGTGATGGATCAAAAAAAAAGATATTATTGGTGCGCTTAGGCTATTATTCGCTGGAGAGTGTTAAGTGCTTGTAATCTTTTCGATTTAAACTCACCAATCGCTTCACAATTTTTATTTTTCATATCGTACGATAAAATCTAAGTACTTTTCTTGTGGCAAGTGCTCAAGCATTACGCGCACAATTTACTACGAACTTCTGAATAATTAGATGGTTTCTTTATCGACGGGTTACCACAGTCCACTGGAATTAAATGCATTAATGGTATCCCTACTCTACAGATAATCCCAGACTTGCCTGTGCTGAGCGGTTTCAAACTTCTACGATCCTTAAATGTATGCAATATTCAGCTAAAAAGCAGGAGGTCAGGTACTTTCTAGGTACGATATATATGAAACGCAATTTTAACCACCCTACCTGAAGATTTATAATTTTTGCAAATGCCCTACGTCAATCGTATTTAACACTTGTGAACTAGATAGCTGCAATATGCAAATAGACATGCAATGGAGCGCGTAAAGGACAAAATAAAGATTTCCATCACCCAACATCTTTTTTTTATTTAGTACAAATTTATTCAACAACAAAACTGGATGATTAATTTTGCGCCACATATATATTATATTATATAATTACCGCCTGTATTCTTTTCTGGTTGTTTGACCGAGCTTCTCCTTCAATTTGTGGTGAGCGCCTTGAGGAGGTGAAATAACATAAATACAAGCATTCAAATTGAAATAACAGATGTGCTAGTTTACAAATATTTTGAATATTTTAAGAAGGGAGAACCCATAAGTTACGCGTAAAATTTTGGAAATTACTCCGGTTTTAATGACGCTGATATGGAAAGATGAAATGATGCCTAGTGAATGGAACACGGCACTTATCACACAAATCCTTGAAAAAGGCGACAAAACAAAGTGTAAAAACTACCACGCAAATCGTTTCTCAAAACAACATATAAATTACTAGTCAAAATCATGAACAAAAGTTATTAGTTACGCCGAAAAAGTTTTACCGGAATACCAATGAGGCTTCAGACCTAGAAGAGCGACGACAGATCAAATTTTCTGCCTAAAAAAGTGTATGAAAAAGTGCTATGCCCATAACATCAACCTACATATGCTGTTCATTGATTTTACGTAAGCATTCGCCAGTACTAAAGAATAAATATACCTGCAATATTTGAGCAATGTGGAATCCCCAAAAAATTCACGCGCATGACAATGATGACTCTGCGCAATATTGAATTGAGAGTTTTAGTGCAAGACAGATTAGGTATTGAGGTCTCTAAAATACAGACCGTAATTAGGCAAGGCGACACGGTTTCCTCAACCATTTTTAGTCTTTTACTGTGTAATAGACGATGCAAATGATGCAAAAGGCACTAGACATATACCTAACAGAACAACACAAATATACGCGTACGAGTTATGCAAGTCGCACAAACAAATAACATAATTGTTGATAGCGACGAGGTCAGCATAATCATGCAGAGGTACTTGAACCGAGATCGAATTTCAAAAGCATAAACAACGGAAGCGTCGCCGTCGCTCCCGTTGCTCGATCAACAATCCATGCAGAGGTACTTGAACCGAGATCGAATTTCAAAAGCATAAACAACGGAAGCGTCACCGTCACTCCCGTTGCTCGATCAACAATTTATGCATGTGCCAAAGCAAAGTTATGCAACCAATTAAAGTCGCCGTTGCTCGATCAACAATTATGGAATAAACGAAATGGGCATTTGCATATGCCAAAGCATATTATAAGTTTAGTCTTAAGATTCAACTGTAACTGGACAGAAGTCCAAGTTCATTCAATAAAAAATATAATTGAACTAAAGTTCTTTAATTTCATTCAATAAAAAATATAATTGAACTAAAGTTCTTTAATTGGCGCAGTCGAAATCGGACAAATACGTTCAAAGTTAATCCGCGAGAAAATTTTAAATCACAATGGAAGCAGAATTGGACAAATTAAGAGCAGTATTGCTTCAACAGGAAGGAGAGTTGAACCTATTAAGGCAACAAAATCAACAACAACAACAACAACTGCAACAACAACAACCACAATATCAAGAGCAACAACATCAACAACAACAACAACCAATCCAGTGGCTGTCAAACAAAGATATCATCCAGCAGTTTCGCCAGCTAAGGCAGCTCGACGACCAACATGATGTGTTAGCCTTTATAAAATCTGTGGAGTTCCTCATGACATTATGCCAGGGAAACGCATTACTGATCCAGTTTGGCACTAGCATAGTCGCTAATGAAAAGGTGTCGGGAACAGCAGCAAATTTCATCAGACAATTGGGGATGGAGCCTAGCTGGGACCAAATGAAGACCAAACTGATGGAGCAAATGCGACCCAGGACGACCTACGAGGACGTATTCGATAAATGCAGATTCATCAAAGTGAGTAGTTTAAGAGATTTGTTCCAAGAGTTTGAGAAAGCAAAGTGCGAAATAAACAAAATATATATGTTCGACGAATCCAAACCAGCCATGTATGAAAATGATAAAGTAGATAGAGATTTGTTAAACATGCTAATGAATAAAATAGACACTCCGTTCAGGATTCATGTCGATCAGGGCATGTCTATGCATGCTTTACAAACGAAATATTCAAATATTAAAGCACTGGACGACCCCAGAGCTATTTTACAGAGGTATAGAAAAAATTCGAACAATACCTATAACAAACAGGGTAACACTAACGCTAACACTAACACTAGCACCACTCATAAAAACGCAACCCAGAATAATCAGTTTGCTAGTAATAATAACAATACCAAACAGAATCAGGGTGGCTGGCCAAACACCAATAATAACGCCGGCCCACCTCAGAGTGACCGAGTCAACCAACAATCGTATAACAGGTCACAACCCACCCAAAACCCAAATTTTAAACCTAACTATAACAACAAGGGTAACAGTTCAAAACAGACAAGAATGTCTCATATGAGCGTTGACACTCAAAAGAATGATCCCACACCCATGGAGATTGGGACTTTAGAAGAAGAAGAGGAAGAACAGGTAAATTTTTTGATTCCTTGCCTAGAGCAACCTTACCCATAATAGTGTGGACAATAGGAAAAGAAAAAATTAAATGCTTAGTCGACACTGGTGCGACGACAAGCATCTTAAAATCAAGAATTCTTGAATTCCAATACCCCAAAACAGAACTCACCAAACCATGCTCTTATAAAACTCTTAACGGCATTAATGTCGTGAAATACACCGTAACAACACCACTTCCAAAAGAGATACCCTACTCGGGGACACTACAGTGGAAACTTATAGATTTCTCAAACAAAAATTTCTCGGCAATAATAGGCCAAAATTTCTTAAAAGCCTTCAATGCTCAAATCAACAACACAGAGCGATACGTACAATTGCTCGATAGAAAATTTTATTTTTTGGATTACGAATACCCAGAAGCAATGCACAATGCTTGTGCTCTGCAACCCGTGAACAGAGAAGAAATACGAGATCGCTTCAACCTCGCTCATTTAAATGACGAGGAACGTCGAGCCGTCGAAACCCTATTCACGGAATTTGACGACTTATTTTTTCAAGAGGGGGACGTTTTGTCAGCAACAAACCAGATTTCCCACGAAATAATTACCACAGTGGATAGGCCTTTATATTCTAAAATATATAGATATCCCCAAATACATGAAAAAGAAATAAATAGACAGATAAAGGAAATGCTTGAGCAGAACATAATAAAAAAGAGTAACTCACCCTACAACAGTCCCTTATGGATCGTCGAGAAAAAACTCGATAATTCAGGGTCAAAAAAGTTCAGAATCGTCATCGATTACCGTAAATTAAACGAATTCACGGTCGATGACAGATTTCCAATCCCTAATCTAAACTCTCTATTGGATAAATTAGGTAGATCCCAATATTTCACAACCCTCGATCTGGCGAAGGGTTTTCACCAAATTCTCATAAGAGAGGAAGACAGACCAAAAACGGCATTTTCAACACCGTCAGGTCACTATGAGTTTGTCAGAATGCCGTTCGGACTAAAAAATGCTCCATCGACATTCCAGAGGCTCATGAATGAAGTCTTGAAAGATTATATTAATGACAACTGTGTCGTCTACATGGACGACATATTAATTTTTAGCACTTCCCTTCAGGAACATATGACCACCCTAAAGAAAATATTTAGAACCTTGAAGGAGGCAAATTTGAAAATTCAAGTAGATAAGTGTGACTTTCTTAAGAAAGAAACACAATTTCTTGGCCACATCCTGACCACTCACGGTATTAGACCGAACCCAGACAAAGTAAATATTATACAAAATTTAAAATTACCCAAAACGGCAAAACAGATTAAATCATTCCTGGGAATGACAGGATTTTACAGAAAGTTCGTTAGGGATTATGCAAAAATAGCATTCCCCATGTCAAGGTATCTGAAGAAAAACGAGACGATCAACACTGACGACCCAAGCTATATAGCTGCATTCGAAAAGTTGAAGACACTAGTTACAAACAGTCCAGTCCTAAGATACCCAAATTTTTCCAAGAAATTCACTGTCACTACAGACGCCAGTAATTTCGCAGTGGGAGCAGTGCTATCTCAAGAGAGCCACCCAATCGCATATGCATCCCGAACATTAAATCAACATGAATGCAACTACTCGACTATAGAGAAAGAGCTTCTAGCCATAGTGTGGGCCGTAAAGTACTTTCGACCGTATGTTTATGGTAGAGAATTCGACCTCGAGAGCGATCACCAACCCTTAAAATGGCTGATGGCTAAATATACAGGCAAAGATATAAGCCCAAGACTGCAAAGATGGCTCATTAATCTAGGGGAGTACAAGTTCCATATAGAATACATAAAAGGAAAAAATAATAATATTGCTGATTTTTTGAGTAGGATTAAAGAAGACGAAATTAACCTAATGGAGGTCGAATCAACAGACGAAGAAGACAACAAATCCCTGACTGAAACGGTTCACTCTCAAGAAGAGGATCAGGGTTTTAACATGTCCATACTAGAAACGGCAGTCAACAGATTCAAAACACAAATAATTTTTTCAGAAAAGAAACCCAACACCATAGTACAAGTGTTTGGCAAAAAGAGAATTTATATTAGCAAAAAAGACTTGGAAAACAACCAAGCAGTAAACATCCTTAGACGAGAAATAACAGCAGGAAAGATAGGAGTTTTTTCACACCTAAGCGACCATGAATTTTACCAATTTCAAAAAATATTAACAAAGGAATACACTTCCAATCAAAAAGTAAGGTTCGTAAAATGTACCAGGTTCGCTACAGACATAGAGTCTGAAGATAAGTTGCACACCCAAATAGCTCTGTTTCATAAAAATGAGAGTGGCCATTGCGGGATAGTTGCCACCTACCAGAAACTTAAACTTAAAATTTACCATCCCAATCTAAAAACACACATCCACAGAATAATAAATAATTGCGACGTTTGCAGTGGTGGGAAATATGATAGGAAACCCATTAAAAACAACTTCCATCTAACAGAAACACCAAAAACCTGCAACGAGATAATACATGTGGACACATATGTGAATTCAAAACAATCTTTCATAATATTCATTGATAAATTCTCAAAACACGCCACTTGCTTGTCACTGACCGATAGAAATAGTATCACAATAGTAGAACACATTCAACAGTTCTTGTCCATTAAAGGGAAAGTCCAGAAATTTGTCTTCGACAACGAATTCAATAGCTTGAACGTCAGGGAATTCCTGGAAAAAGAAGGCATAGAATACCACTCAACAAAGCCAAATAGTCATACTGGCAATAGCGATGTCGAAAGACTTAATAATACATTGACAGAGAAAATTCGTACACTAAATATAGAAGAGAAAAGACCTATAATTGAACAAATGGCCAGAGCTGTATACTTTTACAACAATACACACCACACCACCACAAAATCTACACCGTTCGAAGTACAAAACCATAAAGTCGATCACAAAGAATTATATGACAGAATGTCAGCACAAAAAGCAAAAAAAATAGCAAAACTAAACAATAACAGGGAAACTTACATAGAAACCAGAACAGAAGGATTTATAAAAAATTACAAAAACTTAAGACACAAGGAAGAACCCAAATTTAGGAAAACAAAATTACAAAACATCCACACAACAAACATTAAAAGACCTACAAAATTTTCAGATAACGTTGACACTCCTCATCATGTGCCTGCTGCCAACACTGTCGACGGCAATGATCAACATAACCCCGATCCAGGCTGAAACCGGATTCATATCGCTGGGGGAAAGTACGGTGGAGCTGGTTAACGAATTCAAAATGGTCCTACATATAATAAGTCCAAAAGAAATATTAGAATTAACCAACATAATCCAGAATAATACGAAAATTCTGGTTAAGAAAGATAGGCATAGGCTAGATACAGAGATAGAAACTATAAAAATCAAAATAAGATCCATAACCCCAAATTCGCTAGCAAGACAAAAACGCGGCCTTATCAACGCAATAGGAAAAACTCAGAAGTGGCTCACCGGTCTCATGGATGATGACGATAGGGAAATCATTATGAATCATCTCCTTAATAACCAAGAAAACCAAAATAACATAATTAACAATATTAACAAACAAGTAAAAATAAATAACGACTTACAAAATTCTATTAACACACTTAAAGAAGTAATATTGGATGACAGGGAAAAAATAACCAAAACTCTTAACAACATTGAGACATATAATACCATGCTCAGAACAGACATAATGTATCATGATCAACTGTTGAAGTTGAAATTTCTGCATGATAAAGTAGACACCATCCTGGACACAATAGCGTCAGCTAAATATAACCTCTTCCACCCCTCAATACTAACGAACGAAGAGTTTATACTCTATAATATAGATTTTTACAAAATTAAATTAATTCGCATGGGAGTCATGACCTATAACACTAATATAATCATAGCAATCAAAATACCAACTAACATAATAACTACCACAGTATTCTTAATAACCCCACTAACTAATCAGAAGAACAAAAGAATCGACATGAGTCCCGAAAGAGTAATAAAAATAGAGAACAAAACTTATACATACGAGGAACAGAAAACAATAAATGAACTCAAGCTTAGCTCTAACTGTATAATTAAAAGAAATTGTAAAATGATAGAAGATGTAGAATTTAAGACAAAATTAATAAACGAAGGTACATTGTTAATAAGTAATGCACAAGATAATGAAATTCAATACAATTGCAACAATACCACCAATAGCGAAATATTAAGAGGAAACTTCCTCATAGAATTCACAAATTGCACAGTCCTCATAGATGAAACATATTACAAAAATAGCCAAGAAATTTATACACAATCATTTGCCAATGAAGAAGAGGAGGAAAACTCATTTAACTTCACCGAAAAGCAGACGTTTAAAGAAATCGTATTAAAAGAAATAGAAAACACAAAAACAATTAAAGAAATAAAAATACAAACAATAGTTTCCAACAGTTTCGGCATAGTATCAATTACTCTTGTACTCCTCTTCATAGGAATATATTCCTATAACAAATGTAAAAGAGGAATCCAGGAGAATCCCTCATCAAAGGGGGGAGGAGTTATGCAAGTCGCACAAACAAATAACATAATTGTTGATAGCGACGAGGTCAGCATAATCATGCAGAGGTACTTGAACCGAGATCGAATTTCAAAAGCATAAACAACGGAAGCGTCGCCGTCGCTCCCGTTGCTCGATCAACAATCCATGCAGAGGTACTTGAACCGAGATCGAATTTCAAAAGCATAAACAACGGAAGCGTCACCGTCACTCCCGTTGCTCGATCAACAATTTATGCATGTGCCAAAGCAAAGTTATGCAACCAATTAAAGTCGCCGTTGCTCGATCAACAATTATGGAATAAACGAAATGGGCATTTGCATATGCCAAAGCATATTATAAGTTTAGTCTTAAGATTCAACTGTAACTGGACAGAAGTCCAAGTTCATTCAATAAAAAATATAATTGAACTAAAGTTCTTTAATTTCATTCAATAAAAAATATAATTGAACTAAAGTTCTTTAATTTACGCGCTTGATATTGCGATGATCAGCAAACTCTTTAATGCTTGTCAAATATACTCTGAGATAGAGAAGAAGCAACCGGTAAAATTGGATTGAGCACTAACGAAGAAAAAACAAAATATATGTTGATGTCCAGAAAAAAATAATAATGTTACCTGGTTAATCCGGGCATATGAATTTGAAGCGGTGAAAACTTTGGAGTTTAAACTAAGCCACGAACAACCGCAATGAGCCTTACGAAATTTTGCTGTATAAATCTATAATCCAGTTCTTTAAGAAACGGAGTCTTGAACAATAAGTGAAAAAGACAAAAATAAACTCCAAGTATTCGAGAGAAAAATTTTGAGGCTAATCTTCGGTGCAGTCAACGACAAGCGTGGCGTATAAGATGAAGCCATGAACTGGACCCACTTATAAGACGGTAAAATACTGTGCGGTTCGTCAAAGCTGAAAGACTAAGATGGCTAGGCCATACCATGAGAATGGACCCCACGACAGCTCAACGAAAAATAATTGACGCTAAAATATTTGCAACGAAGGCAAGAGCGAGACCAAGATTAAGATGGATTGATGAACTAGAAGATTACATGGGAAACTCAAGGTCAACAACTGTAAGGAATCAACCAAGGATCGGTGCAAATTTAGAAATTTGGTGCAGCAGGCTACAGTTCACACAAAGCTATAGCGTTGATGAAGTAGCGTTGGTGAGTCGGTGAATGAACTTGTGCAGAAATGGGCAATTTTAGGAAGTAATCTGCTACATTTTATTATTGCGTGTGACAATGCACCCTGAAATGCTGAGCTGGACCAAAATGCTTCCAATAATGGATCTGCAACACTTCTGCGACTGGATTGTACTCGCCTATAATAAATTCTTAGGAAATGTATGGGCAAAAATTTAGGTATACGTTAAAGAGATATATGGGTATTCTCTCCTTGAGTGGACCGGGAGTGGATAAGAAGGCGCCTGTAGTACCTCGAAGGCTTAGTTCGTCAATACAAGAACACAATTGCGCTATTCAGCACACGTCAAAATTTTTTCAGATGTTTTGGCATTGCGTATAATTACTAGGTGAAATACTAGGTTTTCCATAAAATGATGAGGTCATAACAGCTGCGGAAGCGTATTTCACAGCTCTCCCAGATTCTCACATCAGGGAAAGAATTCATGAATTAGAATCTCGTTGGAACAAGTGTATTGGTCTTTAGGGAGACTAAACTGAATAATAGAGTGTATTTCAAACCATGGAATTGTGTTTTTCTTATCGAACCGCAAAACTTATTGGGGAACCTAGTGTGTTGGAGTCTGAACTATGCACATATGCACATATTTAATTATTTTATAATTTTTCCCACACATATCTCGTGCGATACGCCGCCGATACAGCGGCGGTCATATCAAAGCGAGACACCGAGTAAAGGCTTGAGGACCATGGACTGGAGCTCACGAAACATAAGACCGAAATCATACTTATGACACGAGCTCACATGCCAACCGAGGTCAGCATCCAAATAATCGGCACGACCGTACATAGTTACTCAAAAACAGTGAAATACCTAGGCATTCGACTTGGTTACAAGCTTACATTATGGGCCCAGACACGGCACGCTGCCAAAGCAGCGAAGATCAGAGGAAAGCTAAGTAGACCAATGGCAAACATCGTTGGCCCAACTCAGAGCAAAAACGGCTGATCACGGCTACCACAAACTCAGCGCTCTTCTACGGTAGCGAGGTCTGGGGAGTTGCGCTAAACAGCAATACCACTCTGAATCGAGTGACAGATGGACGGCGAATAGGCAAATAGGCTCAAAGGAACTTCGGACAAGTGAACTATTTCATGACTCACTTCCTTTAATACCTTTACCTTCACGGCATGGATAAGGTAAGCAACCCCAGGTGCATATACTGCAAAACACCGAGCGATGACGCCAAACATAAGTTCTTTAGTTGCGACAGGTATCCCGTGGGAAGAGATATTCTGAGCAGATATGCGATGTCGAGCCGGCCAATATAATCAGCAGAATGCTTGATTGCGGAGACAGCTGGAATGCTGGAAGACGTATTATGGAAAACAATATATATAGACCTCGTCACAGTACAACAAAGCGAAGCTTACAGACAGAGACATAAGAAGACGCGCCGAAAGCAGTAAGCTGGGTACAAACATGGTGGGCCCAGTCGTGGGTGAATAGAATGGGTCCATTTCATGGACGTCGTTTTGTGCCCTTCAGAAGTAATGCAGAAAGTAGTTCCGGGAAGAGCGAAGGAAGAAAGAGTGGCTGCACGACTCAACGCAGTAAACGACGGTCGCTGTAAGTGCGAAGACATTTTGAACCCTATCTCACCCCCAAAAAAAATCAATTTACTGATTATACAAAACATTTTTCTGAAATATATTACATTTGACGCATTCTGAAATATAGTTGGTAAAGGTGTGGAAATACATTTTAGTTTTTTAGGATATGAAAAGAAATTTATTATTTCGTTCCAAGTTTCGGATTCTTTATCAACAACGTAAAAAATCTATAACTACCAGATATCATGAAAATGCAGCATTTTTTTAAGCTCATAGGCGTCACATTAGATTTGAATTTTCCAAAACTAATTTTAAATGTGTCATGACGAAAAACAAGAAAACCCTGATAGACAAAATCATGAAAATCATTGTTTTATACTTTTTAGATCGCATACTGGATTAACCATTTAAGCTTATCGAAAATTGTCTTCACACTTGTTATGACACATCTTTTAAATATGGAATAAATTATGTTATATTAATCAATCGCGAACGTTTTGGGGATTCTCGCCACACATCTGTGAATACACAAAACAAATACTCGTTTGTCTTAAATGCAATTTCAAAATATTATAATAATAATAATAATTTATATAGCTTCTATCCTTTGACGTCGTTCAAACGCTCATTTTGTAATTATCGCTTCAAATAATTTGAAATTTCGCACTTTCATCTGCCAGCAACGCCTTAACACTCCCCTTCAAAAAACAAACATTTTAGCGCAATTAATAACGTTTACTTGCATCCTCGCACTCCCTTATGCGCACCAAGATGTAGCTGAATTATCCCTCAATTAACATTTCCGCTACGCTGGAAATGGCATTACAAATATTGGAGCAAAAGATATATGCAGCAATTAAGAATTGACTTATATATGACCTGACGACGACCATCCTTTAATCCATTCCCGCGCGCAATACAGCGAAAGAGTAAAATGAGTTGTGAGTGAGAGCGAGTGAATGCGAAAGTGACAGTTTGTCAAGTCTTACGGACTGGTTGTTTGCTCTGTGCAGAATTTAATTTCCCTTTGGTAAAGGCATCATAGATGAGAAAACTCGTACTTGAGCAAACATGTGGAAATTTTGTATAACTGTGTTTGCGCTTGTAGAATATCAAATACATTGGGTTTGGTTGGGAAATACCATACATTCGGAGCGTTGAGTTAATTAGCAAAAGTGAATTAATTCGCGCGTGTAGCGCAAACACGACCAAGCACCGTTCTAAATCGCAACAAAGCGGCAGCAAAATGAATGTCGGAAGGCGGCAAAGGACATTGCGCTAACTGGCACAAGCGTATTTAACTTATGCGCATAAGTAGATAAATAACATACATAAGTATGTCTGTATGTATCTACACGCTTGTTTGCACTTGTCACAGAATGTCAATTTGCAAATGAAGAAATTAGAGGCTGGAGTATGTGGATGTTTTTATACACTCCGCGAAATTCAAGTAAAGGCATTTTGTTTTTCTTCGAGAACTTTTGAATAAAAACTCGAAAATACAGAATTCATTTTTCATTATGTTGTGATAAAGGGTGTTTTTTTAGTTGCAGGAGAACTGTCGATATCGATAACTATGGTTTGACGGTTGAGATTGGCAAACTGTGTTGAGATTTCTGTTCAGTAACGTTTGGTAACTCATCATGAATCGTTTAAGATCTTCCAAAATGTGAAAAAATATGTTCGCGAAGTTCATAGAACACTGACGGCATCATCGGTCCATATTTCTTTCGAAGTGAGGAATGAGCTGCCTTTGCAGTGAATGGCGAGCGGTATCGAGCTATGTGGACTGAATTTTTGTTTACAAAAATTAATCAGCCAAGCATCGACATGGTTTCAACAAGACGCTTGACGATCGGTTTATTGCACTATTCAAGCCACCATTGACGGCCAGATTTATTGGAAGAAGTAGCCAAAAATTGTACCGATCGAATGGATCATACAACTGTTAGTCGCGGCGGACATTGTATACCGGATAACAAAAAATAAATGCCATCACATTATCTTCTTCTTCTTCTTTCTTAGCATGACAGTCTTGGGTGGACCACTACTTCCACGAAATCATTGACTAGATTATAATAAAAATAAAAAAAAATCATTCCAACAATAGTTCCGTTAAATTTTTAAGCTCTTAAAAACACAATCGATACAAGGTGGCACAAAATTAATCATCCAATTTTTGTATTATCATTTTAAGTTCTCAAGCTCTTAAAACAACACCCGATACAAGGTGGCGCAAAATTAATCAACCAATTTTTGTATTATCATTTTAAGTTCTCAAGCTCTTAAAACAACACCCGATACAAGGTGGCGCAAAATTAGTCATCCAATTTTTGTATTATCATTTTAAGTTCTCAAGCTCTTAAAATAACACCCGATACAACGTGGCGCAAAATTAATCATCCATTTTTTATTTTAATTTTACTAAATGCAAAAAAAATGATTTTAAGTAATGAAAATTTTCACTTTGACCTTCATGTGCTCCATTGCTTATCTATTTGTATACTGAACCATATGATTCATGTACGATGCCATTTGCAAAAATTATAAATCTTACAAAAGGGTGATTAAATTTGCGCCACATTCTAAATATTTACCAGAAATCTGGCAAATAAAATTTTATTCATTTAAACGCAATACAAAAAACTTTAATATATTGCGAAACTCGATCAAAAGCACTGCTTCTTAAACTGTCTTCTTCTTCTTCTTTATAAGATTAAATCCTGTTCATCAAGAATTTTATACAAGAAAGTCCTCGGTTTTCCCGTCATTCCAGGCATTCCCTATTGTCCGGCATGCGTGGCACGTGATTTTTTCACTCCTTTCTTCGTCTTCGGCTGTATAATATAAAATTAATAGTGAGTCCAACGTCAAAAATTATTTATCACTTAAAAATTTTAAATTCACAATCACATCAATCAATGAAATACAATAAAATACCCCGTGCAATAGAAGTCGCGGTGGGAAGTCTGCTCAGCAACACTTCTTGATGTCGGCCAGGCATTGCATAAAGTGTGGCAGGAAGGACTACTTTATAAACTGCAGTTCACTGACATTCTGAAATAGTACATATCAAATAGGTATTGCAGATTAAAGCAAAAACGGGCGTATTCGGAAATGAGAGAAATATCGGCCCTAGTATCCCATAAGGCAATATGCTTGGACCGATACTGCACTCACTCTATAACTCAGGCCTGCCAGTACCGAAAAGGTAGCTACATTTGCTGATGATACTTGCATCTTAGCTGTTGCATTAACCGGAAGCGAATATAAAGGAATATAAAGGGTGTTTCAATAAGGGCGGGTAGATGTGGAAATGGCGTTTGCTGTGTGGCACGTAGCGCCGTCCTGCTGGAACCACATGTCGTCAAGGTCCATATGGTTCAATATGGGCCATAAGAAATTGGAAGGGCCCCCACGTCTACCGAAAAATGGGCGCAATGCGCGCAACGTTTGCGTTAATGAATACTCATTTTGATAATAAAGTTTTATCATTTGAACGTGCTGGTCATGACTTTGGATGCAACTTAAAAATACAAAACTTCCACTTAAAACAAGCTGCCCATATAAGTACAATCAAGTGCTAAGACCGGTAGGGACCTATGGCCTTCAATTATAGCGATGTACCACAAAGACATTAATGTTATAACGCGTTTCCAAGACAAAGCAATCAGGGGAATCGTTAGAGCTCGCTGGTACCTACGTAATGAAGATCTGCACAAGGATTTAGCTTCAAAAAACTGTATCAGATTCAATAAATTTCTTTGCCATGAAAAATGCTGAGAGTGTAAAAACACACAATAATGCAGAAGTTTCCATACTAAGTGACGAAGGCATTGCTAGAATAAGATTTAAGAGCAAAAACCTCAACACTTAGTTGGCAATATCGTATGATTTGAATTTGAATTAATAATTGAAAATAATAAATAATTGAAAGGGATAAACGCTAAAAAAACACTTTTTTCATGAATTTATTGTAGCGAAACGGTTCAAGTCAGTTTATTAAAAGTTGTTGCATATTATAAAGTAACATTTCAAGAATATTTGATAAAATTTTCATGTAGTCAGTAGTCAGCATATCTCAGCGTAGAATCATCTGAAATCAAAAAAATCGAATAATTTAATATAGTTAAAGTATGAGTTAAACTTCCCCCCAACGTTTATTTTGACGATTTATTTTCATTTTCAGCCATTTGGTAGTCGTTTGAAGTAAAAAGTGATTTTTGACGAAAAAATGCCGCCATTTTATAGGTGTAAAACCACCTTAATATAAAAAAAGATTGCCGCTCATGCTCTCGATCGGATTTAAGTAAGTGTCCATCACTATAATACTTGAATCCGCTTCTCTTGAAACCAACTTCAGCTGGCGCGTGACGCATGTTGCCTGTGTTACCTCGATGGAATGTGGCATTAGGTCCTCCATAAAGTTAATTAAATTAATAAAACTAATTTATTTAGCCATCTGAAATCATGAGTTCTGAAATTTTGCATGTGGGCGTTCTGCTATAGTAGCTTAGACCAGCCCAGACCATCAAAAACCTGCTCTGAAGTTTCTTCTTCTTCTTGAACAATTTTGGCGAATCTAAGCAGAGCTCGGAGATCCGCTTTTGAGGCGTCCTCCAGACCCAGTGGGACTCCCAAGCATTTTAAACGCGTTTTTAATAATGCCGGACAAACGCACAGAAGGTCTTCTAAAGTTTCTTCTTGTTCTTGAACTGCCCCCGCTTTGCTGGATGTTGGTGGTCGCATTTATTAATTTAAATATATAATTTTAACTACACCAGCACAATTTTGCAATATTTGTTGTTTGAAACAACTAAAATTTAACTACACCAGCACAATTTTGCAATATTTGTTGTTTGGACAATGTGAATGAATTCGCTAATCATCCTCAGTCCGGTTCATTCGTGCATACTTTTGAGCCAGAAAATCTGCTTCCGTCCGATGCTACGCTTTGCTTCTATATTTCCTTCATATTTAGTATCTTGATTGACGTGTTCCAATTATGCCGCTTTGCGACGCTTGATAGTTAGCTTCACTGGGTAAAAAAAAAACACCCAGGACCCTGCAAATCATGCCAGTAGTAATTGAAACAATCAGGACCATCGATATTAAATATTTTCCGCCTGAATATATCACATTTTCCCATTGACCGGTCGCACATGTCGTGGCAGTTTTGCAAATACTAGTCTGCCACGCTTGTGTGGCTCCATCAAAACAGGTTTTCACTTAATTTATTTTCAAACTAATAGAATACCATCGGCTGAAGTTTATTGCATGCTATACTTTCGCACTGGTAACTTTAAATCACTTGCGGTTTTCGATTCATTTTTTCTTTCAAGCCAGCCCGAATAAAAGCGGATTAATTTGAAAGGTAATTTGCCTGCTGGCCATGCCAGTAACTTTGTTCGTATGTCCTTAAGTGATTTCTGCGGGTGTTAGAGTTTTTTGGTTTCATATGACGAATTTTTGTAAAAATTTAATAAAAAATATTTAATAGTTAAATAAAATCAAAACTTCCAAACTAATCTTAAAAAATTACTTTTAAACTAACTGCCGAGTGAAAAGTTTAAAAATTATGAGAAAAAGAAGTAACCGAACTTACGTATTACAAACAAAACATGAAAAACTAATTAAAAAGCATAACTTCGAGATCAAAAATACGGCACCGTTATAATTGAAACAAATTTTAATATCATTAATTCCTGCGCCTATAAATGAATTTCGCGGAGTGTATGCGTGAGCGATGTGCTAAGGTGGTGAGATGAAATTGATGAGTGTTGTATTTATATGTATGTATGGCACGCACGTCCACACCCTGAAATAGGAGAGTTCCACAAAATGATTAACTAATTTCCTGGCTGTAAGGCAAACTGATGCAAAATGGATATTCTTTTGTTGGTTTTCAGTTAATGAACTCGAATGCTCGGCTCTCAGTAGTAAATGCGTAATTCGTTGATCTTTAGGAAGGAGACGCCGAAGCAGATAAATTGAAGTTGAAGCTGGGCATTCTCTAATTGTGAATTTTGTATGTGTTTTCATTAGAGTTTTATTCCGAAAAATACTGTAAGTGATCGGTAATTGTAATATTCACCTCGAGCCTGATGTTATTCTTAATAAAAAGGTTACTGATAACACCGTGCGACAGTAAAAGTTCCGCTACGGCGGTCGTGACCATGCAGCGTTTCTTTATGAAAGTCTACAGGTTTGGGTGCATGAAAATTGTTTGCTGTAGAACAAATAAAATTGATATTTGCCGCATTGTGAAAACATTGCAATATTGAAACAGCGCCTCTTGCCACCTAAGCCTTTATCTAAGCCAATTTTGCATCGACCTCCGACAGTGAGGAAAATGTTTCCTTTGATATACGAAAATGTATTGATTTCGGCAAGCTAGAGGTATTACTCGACTTAAACACTGATGTTGATGGTTTTTGATTGCTTGAATACACCAAGCAATGTGATTCTTTACCTTCGGGTACTTTTATTGATGCCTGGAACTTGGCTTTCATTTCACCTATTTTCAAGAGCGGTAATAAAAACGATATTATGTAGTAACTATAGGCCTATTAGAAAGCTTTCCGCCACTGTAAAGCTTTTTGAATGCATCATCGAGGACAAATTGCTTTTTGCTATCAAGAATATGGTGCGTCCGGAGCAGCATGGCTTCTTTCGGGGCCGCTCAACAGTGTCTAACTTAGCTGTATTTTCGGATGACTGTATCGTTGCCTTCCAATGAGGCTACCATATAACACAAAATTAAAAAATTAGCCTACATTGGCTTCCACTCAGCCTTCTTAAGTTGGAGCTCATCTTACTTACACAATCGCCATTGCTTGGTTGTCGCCGACAATGTTAGGTCTATTCCTTTCGCTGCTTGCTCTGGGACTCCGCGAGGTAGTATGGGTCCGCTTTTTTTTTTGTTCTGTTTATCAATGATTTTGACTATTACTTCTCGTCAGCAAGACGACGTTAAGATTTATTCGACGATCACCAGCTCTCCCGATTCTGAATTGATGCAAATTGTTTTAGATAATTGCAGTAACTGGTGTATCAATATTCGTCTACCGCTGAACAGTAAGTGCTTCCAAATTATGCCACTGTTATTGACACCTCTAATCACATATCTAGCAAGCCTCTGTCACGCGTAAGTGAAATTGAAGTCTTGGGTGTAATATTTGATTCGAAGCTTACTTTTACTGGTCATATAAATTTAATTATTACTAAATCTTACGCCATGATTGCTCTTGTTGGGCGTCATAGATCCGATTTCTGCAACCCTTACACGCTGAAGCTTTTGTATACGGCGTTTATGCGTTCCAAACTTGAGTATCATTTCATTTGGTCTCCGTATTATGCGTACCATGCTGCTAGAATTGAACGAATCCAGAAAGTATTCTTACATTTCGCGTAGCGTAATTTCGGATCTTATCCCTATATATGAAGCGCGATGCTTATTGATTTTGTTTTTGATTTAGTCTGAGTTGCAGTTGACTTGAGAGGATTTTCTTTAAGACTTCGGCTAAAGCTCTGCATAGTTCGCAGTTCTTCTATGTTGGTCTCTCAAAATCTCGTTATGTTCGAAGTGATCTTATTACTAGAACCTTAATAGAGTTTAATAAAATCTCTAAATTTTTTGGGATAGATTTTTCATTTTCAAAAGATCAACTATTGAAACTTTTGAATATTTATTAAGAATAGTTTAATTTACTTCTTTTTTTAATACCTACTAATCTTAAAATATGTCCGCTTAGCTTATAAAAATCTATCATATTCAATGGCTTAATAAATAAATAAATAAATATATTGGCAATTCCCGAGAAAATATTTTTTCTGTTAACTAAATTCTATGGTTTAATAAAACAATCCGTTATTTTTACATGACACTGAGAATAGAATTTATTTAGAATAATTAAAATGATCCGGCACAGAAGATATATGCACCGTTTTGTTCTTCAACTTTTTAATTTTGATTGTAATTTTTTTATGCCTCCCTAATATAAAGCCTCATTGACCTAATAGAAAGCCATCAATTGACAAACATCAGACAAATTTTTCACCAGCCAAATCATCCACTTGATGACAAATCTGTACTATGGCCAAGCTCCCAGAACTTCTAGCGAGTCACTATCGATGCGTGCGACCTGGTGCTGTCCCGATGGACTACATTTTCTCTACCATTAGACAAAGCAAACTACAGGTCACGGCTCCAGCCAAGAACAGTCACTCCAGCAGCATTCCCCGTGCATATGTGAGGAATTTCTATGGTACAGCAGTTCCAAACTAATAGATGACTTCCTTCCAATTCCACTAAACACACGCCAAAATCTTCCTCGCCCTCATAACTCGATTGTATTTTCATTTCCAAAGGCTGATCAGATTGGAGTTACTTTTTCCAGTGGGGTTTATTTGACTAATTACGCGTAACTACTATTAAACTAAATACAATACATAATTTTTTCAGTTGGTATTGAAATTTCAATTACGAAAATCGGCATTCTGTGAAAAGTGTTCATCGCGCGTTTAGGTCAACGATGTGAGCTCAGCGATGAGACCAATTTTTGGCTTAAAGGCTACGTCAATAAGCAAGGCTGAAGAGCAACCCGAAACCATTCAAGAACAGCCATTACATCCATTGAAGAATCATCCACCAATATTTCTTCAAAGACAAGGCTGGCACCAATGTAACAGTGAATGGCGAACGCTATCGCGCCATAAAAAACGACTTTTTGATCCCGGAAATTGAAGTTCGTAATCTTCTCAACATTTGTATTCAACAAGACATACAGCACGTGAGACAATGGATTTACTGTGTCGTCGTTTCGGTGAGCAGTTTAGCTCTCGTCTCGGACCAGTGGATTGGCCACAAAGATATCACACCTTTGGACTTCTATTTGTGGGGGATATAAAGTCTAAATACAGTGGGTTGGCCGCCAAGATCGTGTGATATCACACCTTTGGACTTTTATTTGTGGGGTTATGTAAAGTTTAAATGCTTTGTGGACAAACCCGCTTCGACTGAGGCACTGGAAGCAACAATACTAAAGTTATTCACGAGATACCGACGGAATCACTGCAGCGAATCATTCGAAATCGGTGTTTACGGTTGGACGAATTACGGCGCAATTGCGGCCAACATTTGAAATGGATTATCTTTAAAAAATAAATTTCATGAATGTGCACAAATATACCTCTCAATTTATCAATTTATATATTGCCAAAATGTTTCAAAATTTATTTTAACAGAGGGAAAAAGTCTCACCAATTTTAGTAGGAAGCATCCAAAAACGGCAACACGATCCCACGCGTTCATGCCTTCTCTTAGCAACACTAGCGACCAGTTCTGGTCTCTATGAGATCAGTATTGATCAGTAGAGTATGAATAAGCACACACTTGCTTGCTTACGTGGGTGCATACACTCATGCTTGCGGTGGGGAAATTAAACTATATTGTTGTTGCCACTGCCACTGACAGCACCATCGCTGTAATGTGGTGAATGACAGCAAAGCTACTCATGATGATTGGCATGTCAATGAGGAGATTGCTTCTGTGCTTCGGTGCTGTTCGCCACCCCAGCCATTAAGGCACGAACGATTGAAAGGCCCGTTGCGCCAGCCAACGGTTGTGACATACAGGCACAGTTTCTCACACATGAGCTACATTACAAACACAAACACATGTCATGGCAGCGTTCAACATGCAACTTGACGCGTTTTATTAATTAATTAATCAAGTAGGCGCTCAATGTTGACTGCCTCAAAAATGTGCTCGCTATTAGACTATTTCGTTGTTTGGCTTGCTTCTTTGCTGTTGTTTTTTGTTAGCCTCTGTACGCAGCAATAATGTCGCTTTTTGCCGGCTGAGACAGAGTGTTAACCGCTGACAGTTGTCGATTGTCAGCTGTCGGTCTGGTTGTTTGGCATTGCGGCAATGTCATGGCGAAATAAATTGAAAACGAAATTTATACGAATCAACAGTTTATTTAATGCTTGCATTGACATTGCACTGGGGCGAAATTATTTGCATCAAAACTATGCACATAAATACGCAAATGTATGCGCATAAATGTGTGCAGAGAAGGATTTAATTTATGTCAAGAGATAGCAAATATTTGCAAAAAATTTTGTCGCCGCCTCTATGGGAGCAAACTCTCATGGATAATGGCAAGTATGTACTAAACAAATAAATATGTAGATATGTATAGTGCATATTTTCCGCGTGTTTGCCTGCTAGAGGCGACAACTGTCTGACTTTGCTGGTATATTGGCGCCGTAGCAAAGCCACTGGGGCATTTGCAGCCCCTCGACATCGTCGCATTGAGCACAAAGTTCACTCTGCAATGTTTTATGGGTTGCTCTACTTTATATTTAGAGTTTCTGAGTATGTTTCAGCCTCCTCCGTTTGATTTAAAATTAGTTCGTTGCTTGCCGGCAAAAAAGTAAATAAATTTATATGAATGTTTTCTGTTGTCACTATGTTGCCGGCTAAACTAGTTGCTCGCAGCTGACGCTGACTGTTAAAATGTGCCCGATATAGCCTGGCAGCGCGCGCACTCAACTAATATGCAACCAGTTGGTGTCAATAATAGATAATTTTATTATTAGATATTATTTTTTAGTATCTCTTAATGCATAAAATGGCATGGATTATCAGAGACTCTGTACTCGGCTCAATTTTTTTTTCTGTTCTTAGGTAAATACCGTTGCATTACTTAACTATAAGTACAATAACACTACACTTCAAAAACTTGATGAAGCTCTTCGCGGTATTCTCACTGTCAAAGCACTGGTACCAAGGATAGTAACGACCAGCGAAGTTTGGCATGAAGAGAGAAACGTTTGCAGAACAGTCGGTTCTACCGGAACGACCTGGATTTATATCCGACAAAGGATTCTCACTCCCGCAGCAGCGTCACTCCGTACATGCAAGGTGAATGTTTATGCTGTTACAACAACAAACACAACAACAACATGAGGAGAGAGAAACATGGTTGTATGCTTTTTTTGCTTGAAGGAGACAAATCCAAACTCTTTGGTTTGTGAATTGCGCTAAAAAGCAGATATGTTCATTTATTGGAAAGAGTAGAGAGGTAGAAATGTTAAATTATTCAGATGTTATTAATCTTGACTCATACCTTCGAGGGTAAAGCAATAGTTTTCACCAACTTGACCCTATCTTTTAATGCGACATCAAATCTGCTAAGTAATCTAACTCTCGGTACTTAGAAATCAGCAGGCATATCTAGAAGCTCTGAAGTAACCTAACGGCGTAATGTGCCCCAGACTAGGTCACGATTATTCTAAGTAGTAGATATTGCAGAGAGGTTTGAAGCATCATCCAAAGAAAAAATAGATTGAGAGGTGATACCCGAAAGATGGTACGTTAGGGTAATTTTCAGTGCAACATGGGTTCTCCACAAAAGTTGTAGTCCAAAGGTACTCATGAGAAATTTCTATAAGCAGAGTTAAATGATCAATCATTGTTGTTGCTTTTTTATTATATTCCAGGTCTAGGTTAGTATATATCGAGTGTTTTTAAGAGCTTCAAACCCCAAAATCACAATTCAAAACAGAAACATTATTGGGTACCTCGGTTACGAAACTTTAAATGCAAAAAAATTTGAATAGCGGTCGCAGGCAAAGCAAACCTCTCTGGGTGTGTTCCTGTCACGAAAAAATCTTCTCATAAAAAGCCATTTGGCCTTCGGAGGCGGTATAATTTAATATTAAGGGGGTATTCTAGTATAGAGGCATGAATTTGAGATGTTTTTTCGGGTGCTATAAAAAAAATAAAAATTATTAAATATATTTAAAAAGATATTCATTAATGTTTTAAAAATACATAAAAAAATTAAAAATCTCAAAAAACGAAAAACTCAAAAAGTTATAAGTTGTTGAAGTGGGGGTTAAAAAAAATGGCGCCTACCACGATTGCAAGCGTTCTAATAATCTGAAACAAAAAAATTAAAAAGATTATTAATCTTGATGAATGCTGCTACCGTACTCACTACAAAAAAGTCGGAAAAAATTTTTTTTGGCCAAATTGCGGCTGCCCGAAAAAATGACAAATTTATTTAATACTTTTTGTAACTTTTCGGAATATTTTAAAAATAGTAAACATTTTATTTTGTTTATAATAATAGTAAGTACGCTAGATAGATATATATTGAGAAGGCTCACACCAAATTGCAAATCAATCGGTTAAGTAGAACCTGAGAAATCAAGGTAAACATTGTTTGGGTGCCATTACGCCCTGTGGCATTCCAGCCGAGCCAGTTTAGAAGTCATGACACTGAAATAGCTAACATACATATATCTCTGGAAATAATTAAAATTTTAACAAATCCTTTTAAGGGCATATTCTTGAAAGGTTAAACTTCGCGAATATCAACAAAAAAACAGATTTTTTCGAATTTCTACACTAGAATACCCCCTTAAAAATTAAAAAAAAAATTTTTAATAAAATAAGTAGCAATAGCACAATTTTTTTTAAATGTAAATTTTCCTCAACGTAATTTTTTTTTTTTTCATTTTATAAAAACACAACAACAATAAAAAACAAAATTTGAAATTTTCTGCCTCATATACAGTGCTGGTAATTTTATTATGCCAATGCATGTGTTTATTTTACCACAAATATCTATATAGCGCCTAAAAGTAGGCAACATTTAATTGCTATGTTCAGCTTCATTTCGTGCAGCGTTAGAGAAAGCAATAACAAAGCAAGCTGGCTACAACAAAACTTGTAGAGTGGGATTGGCGTATTGCGAATATGGTGGGCTGCATATTCACACATACATGTGTGCGTACGTACATATTACGCATCTTATTTTTTTTTTTTTTTTTTTTTTTTTTTATTTAAAAGAGTAACAGTTATTAATAACTATTCCACTTACGAAATAAGCACTGGCTGCCAGGGCCTTCGGCTACATCTTATTTTAATTTATGTTACTGAATAGCAAAGGTTTTACGCGTATGGTACACCTGGTGGTATGAATAACATATTTACTCTTATTTTATATTTGCAGCCACTATTTGTACTGGAATATATTTTTCAAAGAATATTAATTTCGACTTTTTTTTATGAATTCGAAGAATTGTAAATACACCTAATTCTCTTTTTACAACATAGATACGTTTTCAAAAAATTTATGTAAAAAAAGAATTAGGTGAAAACATTATACAAAAATTCCTTTTAGAGCTCACTTAAGGATTTGTTTCGTGCTTGCACATTTTAATTCATTAAATATATTATAAGAAATAAATTATTAAATGGCGAGAGCAAGCTCTACAGAGTCTCAGAGACTTTTCCTGGGACTAATTTACACGCTTCGTATATGCACCTGAAAAATCTGACTTTTTTCTACAGCGTTTTTCAATAGGTGCGCTTCAACTTTTTTCCGATAGGGAGGGCGAACGAGAACGATCGTCACGTTACTGTGAATGGAAATCGATACCGCGACATGATAAACGATTATTTTTGGCCGCAATTGAATGGTATGAACTTAGACGACATGTGGTTTCAACAGGACGGGGCCACAAGCCACACAGCACACGCTACAACTGATTTGTTGAAGAGTAAGTTCGATGAGCGCATGATTTCCAGAAATGGACCGGTCGAATGGCCGCCGCGCTCGTGTGATTTGACGCCTCTAGACTATTTTCTTTGGGGTTATGTGAAGTCATTGGTCTACAGTAACAAGCCGGCGACGATTTGTGAGCTCAGAGCCAATATTGAACGCGAAATTGCTGGAATTTCGGCCGATTTATGCAAAAGAGTGGTCGAAAATTGGGTTCAATGATTGGACTTCGTAAAACGTGCACGCTGTGGTCATGCAAAAAAAATCGAATTTCATACTTAAATGTATATGTTCAAACTCGATAATAAAAAAAAAATTAGTTAAAAAAGTCAAACCGTTTGTGTTTTATTCAAAAAAGTTCAAAAGTTGAAGCGCTCTTACTGAAAAACGCTTTGGTAGATGCAATTTCCCATTGCTTTTTTCGTAATCGGTTCGAAATTAAAAAGTGCTAAGAAGTGAAAGAAGCTTCGGATTTTTTCGAATGAGAGCATAAAATAATTCTATTAACACCGTTTTGTGAAGAATTTCACCCTACCTGACGCAGCATAATAACTAAATTACATTTCTCTAGCCAAGATTCCTACAATTTTTCTTTTTCTTTAATTATCACATTTCTTATTGACATCTATGTATATTTACTTGTTCATCTTACTATGCGGTATTAATGAAAAGCGAAGAGCAGGATTTAAATTTTCTGAAGTTTTATGATGTACCGTGATTTTAATTTTCTCAGTAATGATGGAATTCCGCTGAATTGATCATTTATGGTATTTACTATCGCTCTAAGCGTTTTTAACTGGAATCCTTCGAGTATTCTGATTTTAGAGTTTGCTACAATGACCCACGGATGCATATCTTGAGCCCCTGCAATTAATTGCCAATTGAGAAATGAGAGTGCGGATTTGTAAGTCAATATAGGTTTCTGAGTTTTGGATAGAGAACCTTTCCTTCGGTTAATATGTATGCACATTCGCTCTTCAGGTTTAATTTCTATTTAGACGCACCTCATGATACTACAATATGTCTCAATATTTCGGAGTATACATAAAGCATTGCCCATACATTTCTTTGGAATGCTGCTGAAGTAACAATTTTTGGGCGGATTTGAATCCGTGAATCCGTAAATCTGGTAAATTAGAACAGACTGTGTGGGTATAAATTATAAACTATAATAAAAATCATTATTTCAGTCGGATAAATGTCGAAGCGGGCCCATAAAGCCTGAAATTCAGAAAAATTTTTGCATCAGACCCACTGATTTCAAGTCTTTCAACAAAACAATTGAAAAAGTGCTACCACATCAAAGCTGTTGGATTTATTGGATATGCTCGATTCATAAAATGTAGCTGAGTCCAATTCCGCTTCCAAAGGTGGTGATGTCTCGTCCAATTCTGATTGAGAAGAAAGTTTCCTTTTGTTTCCTTTGTTTCCTTTTTTTTTCGTACGATAACTAAAAGTTAATTAATACTGTATTTCTTTAAATTTTTTGTAGTAAATTTTTTTGATAATTTATTTATTTATTTTTTTAAGATAATTGCAAGCATTGCTGCTTTATGTGTCTAACAAGAAAAAAGGGTTTTTGTTTCCCTTTTATTATTTTCGTTAACAAAGAAATAAGGTTTCGTTTAAGAATTAAAACTACCTATTGCAACTTATTATGAAAAATGGTCGATCTTTAAGAACAACATATTCCAAATTGTTGATTTTTTTGTGTGGAAATAATCGTCTGAATGTGTCAACCATTCAAAGGTCGATAAAAAAATTTCAGGAAACTGATTATATCGAGGATAGAAAAGGGATGGCACACCACAAATTGGCTGTTCCGTTTAGAATATTGCACTATAACGCAAAGTGTTGCTGAACAACCTTAAACATCGATCTCAAAGTTCTCAACAATTAGGCATTTTTGAATCGACTGTTTGATGGATTTTACCTGCATACGCGCTTATTGTGGACATTTAAATGATGTAATTTTTCTCATAAAATTGTTAAGAGCCGTGTTTTGTACAAGAAAAGTCTTTCAGGATCTAAATTCTTATATATTTTATTTTAAAACAACATCTAGACGAGTCTGTTGAAAGACGCTTTACAATAAAATTGGTACTGTTTATCCACTGGAACAAAGCAATTTATTACATCTTACGACTTCCGCTAAAATATTCCGGAAAAATATTAAGACTTATGTGAGCTGAACCGATTTGAAAGTACCTCCAAAAATCTTCATGTTTCCATCTCTTCTGCTGAGGTGATTTTTTGAAAAATATATTGCTATATATTATAGATATTTGCTAACCAATGTAGCTCATAATATTTCTACGAAATAGGCATTTTGGCGGAAGTCTTCAAATATAATAGATTTTACAATATTGGTGGAAAACCGCAACTTTTTTTTTCATATAACACCCTAATGCACGTGAAATTGAGCAAATTGTACTAATTTAAACATTTTACTATTCATACTGGATTCAGCCTTTTTTGGTCCGTTATATTCAATAAAAAAATATAACTTTTTAGACTCTCTTGCCTAGGGAAACATTTTAACACCTCCATCATAAGAATTCATTTGCCCAAATTTTGGGTATATTTCAATTACGCAGTATATTTTCTTCACTATAGCGTTTGCCGTGAAAAATGGGAGGGAGCTTAGGGCAACAAGACAGAAGAGAGAGCAAGAGAACTTGCCAGATTACAATCTTCTCGCACAACTTTTCTATATCTTTGCACTATGCCTCTCCACCGACTATTCGATTTTTCTTTTCCGATTGGAACTGCCAGCCTAGCAAAGTTCTAGAGTGCAATTTGATCATTGCGCTTGTGGAAATTTCCGAAGACTTGTACTCACATGACTCTAAAAAAATTCAATATTGAATAGATCTCAAAATTTAAAAAAATTTTTGAAAGATTTTCCTGTTTACTTTTTTAGATTTTTTATTTACTTTACTTTGAAAGGTTTTCCAGTTTACTTCTTATTATACTCAAGCCTACAAATTAACCAATATTCAGAAAAATGTAAGGCTATGTCCAAAGTACCTGCATCAGTCGACATGGAATCGCTCATTATTTCAAAGCGAAGCAGCGATGAAAACAAAATGCGCCAAACTTTCTGTCAGTGCATAGAAAAGTGTTATTTAACGCCCACATGTCGAAAAATTTGATTTTAAAATTACCCAGCGTATTTTCGATGCAGCCCTCACGCATACAAGTGTAAGAAACATGAAGGTTTTATGATAAAAAACATTTCTGGTAACTATGAAGTTTATCAGCATTTGTATTGCCACTTAAGTTCTGGAAAATTACCCATAGTAATTTTTTATTGCTTTATTTAACGATACTGCCACTTTAAATTCATGAAGCTTTCTTCGTGCGTTGCCGCACACCAACACTTCTACTACTACAGCACGACTTCCCTTTTTGTACATTCCTCATTAACCCTTTTATGCTCTTTTGTTGGCAACTTAAAGTTTTTGATTAATTTATTATTTTATTGCAGTGCCAGCAAATGTTAGTTAGTGGCTTTTCATTGCTGTTGTTCATGCCGTTGCTGTTAACGCTTTTGTCGTCATGAATTTTCCCCTCCTTCCGTCCCTCTGTATCTCTTGTTGTGTATTGTTGTTTTTTTTCTCTTTTTTGTGTTGGTGAATGAGAATTTTCGCACTACCAAACAGAGCAAACCAAAAAGTTTATGTTTGTGCAGCATTTGTAAGCAATAACGACAGCAACGACAGCAATCAACAGGCAACACAAACTGCAGCAAAAACAACAATGGCAGTAATATGAATAACAATTAAAATATTGTGGCGACTGCGGATGCAATTCTCCCATAGCTAGTCACCCACTTCGCAAACGCCTGCATACACTGATTGCAAACTTCTCTGCGCACATCCGCGCGCACACACACAACCAGCTGCAGCATTTGTGTCAGTGTGGCCAAGTTTTTACACGCTGCGTGCATTTTCAGCATCTTTCGCAGTGAACAGAAAGTGCAGTTAGGCAGCGGGGCTGGCGAGACTGCAACCATTGGCGCGTACATGGCTGCTGTTGTAGTTGTAGTTGCTGACATAGCCACAACAATACCGAGACTGCCCTCGAAGAGTTCTCATTATTGTTGGTATAGTTTTTATTGCTGTTTGTGTATTTTAATTGTCGGCACTCGCTGATGGTGATGCTTTTGCTGTTCTCGCCGTTCTTGTTGTTGCTGTTGTTATTGTCGTTTCCGCACAAGCAAGCACTAATCACTCTTTTTCAGTACATCGTTTGTTTTTTTGTTGTGTTTTTTCGTTGATGACTTCTTTCGATTCCCATTGTTTTCAGTTAACAACGAAGCAACTACGACAACAACAACAAAAACAACAACAACAACAGCATTAAGCAAGAGAATTGTTTTGCATTTCTTTCTTCACTTACCTACTACACACATTTATACAGTTGCTGTGAAATAGTTGTTGTTGTTGCCTGCAGTATTATTATTTTTATTGCACTAGCCATTGTTCTGTGTGTTACTCAGCATTGTTATTGTTATTTTTGCCCTGTGTGTTGCGCCCTTTTGCCTGTTAGCATTCACAATCCGCTTTTTTGTTTTTTTTTTCGTGCGTGCACATTTTTTCTGTTGTTACATTTTTGCTTCACTTGCAACCACAATTTTTATTTTATATACTTTTTTCTCTCCTCTTTTGTTTTTTCTTGGGTTGGCACAATAATTACTTTGCACGATTGCTCGCACACCTCATTTGCATTTCTGCGACAAAATGCAGGCCGATATAAATTGAAAATGCAAGTTTTAATGCTGCAATACTTCAGAAATGAGGTGAGGTGATTCCCTTCGAACTGGGTTGAGAGCGGCGGTACTCTTTTTTTTGGATTTAGGCGAGTGCTTGTTCAGCGGAAACTTAAATAATAAATCGGGTCGATTTAAGGCAAAGCTTAAATGATTTATGCACTAAGTATAAAAATATATTTTAAGTACAGATTGCTCTCTCTTAGTCGGACACTTAAGGGACTGAACAATTTATCGACTTACGGGAGGTGTCCGCTTATGAGAAAAATATAAAAAAATTAAATCATAATTTTTGAGAGATTTTTAATCTTTAATTTAAAGGTTGTTTTTTTAGCTGCATGAGAACTATCGACATCGATAACTATGGCGTAACAGCTGGGAATGGCACACTGTGTTGACAAAGGTTGGAAAGTTTTCATGAATCGTTTAACGCCAGAACAACACTTCCAAATTGTGGAAATTTGCATTGAAAAAAATAAATCTGTGCACGAAGTTACAAGATTCAAGCCGAATACCTATCCTTTTCGTTGCATTTTTGCTGACTGGGCTCATTTAGATGTACGAGTGCGGTTCACTAAGTACCCGTGTTTGATGACAGAGGGCGGTCCTGAGGGAAGTTGGTATTAACATCGTGTGCTGCCATCTATCAAACGACGGCAAAACAAAATTTATTGATAGGTTACTTTGGATTTGGCAGCTATTCGAGTAAGACGTGTTGCGTGATTTTCGCTAAGATGAAAAAAAGTAGTATCGTTCGGTAATTTGCTTTTTTTTTTTTGAATGGGAAAAAATGCGAGATGATAAAAGCAAAGTTGGATGTTGTCTATGGAAACGCTTTGCCATCTATGACCACTGTTAGCTATTGGTTCAACAAATTAAACCAATGAACGTGGGCGAACATACGTTTTTGATGAGAAGCGACCAGGACGCCCGGCAGACGTGGTTACGAGGAAATCATTCAAAAAGTTCACGACACGATTCTCGCTGACCGACTAACGAAAGTGCGCGAAGTAACAGAGGCCATAGGTGTGTTGACCGGAAAATTTTACATGATAAGTTGACAATGAGAAAATTGTCAGCCCGATGGGTGCCGCGATTGCTCACGGTGGACAACAAGCAAATGCGGCTGTTAACTTCGAAGCAGTGTTTGGAGCAATTAAAGCGAGATCCGTTAATGAAACCTGGATTCGTCATTACGCACCAGAAATTAAGCAACAATCAAAACAATGGATTTCTCCCGGTGAATCTGCTCCAAAGAAGGTGAAGACAATCCCATCGGCCGGAAAGGTCATGGCGACGATTTTTTGGGATGCGAACGGCGTCATCCTCATGGATTTTTTTAGAAAAAGGAGGAACGATCACTGTACAATACTACAGTGAGTTATTGGATCGCTTTCACTCGAAGAAGACACAGTCGCATTTGCGAAAAAGAAGGCGTTGTTTCACCACGATAACGCACCAGCACTTTCATCACCGTCAAACTGTATGAATTCCGTTATGAATTGTTGCCGCAACCCACGTATTCACCCGATCTGTCTCCCCGCGACTTTCTCTTACTCCCTCACATGAAGAAATGGCTCGCGGGAAAAAAATTTAGTTCAAACGAGGAAGTCATCGCCAAGAGAGTTCGACAAATTCTATTCCTCAGAGGGGTTAAGAAAATGGCAGGAGCGTTGAAAGAAGTGTATCTTTCTAAAAGAGTACTATGTTGAAAAAAAAATTGAAAAATGGTGTCTTCATTTCTAACAAGGATACTTATTGAACCTCCATCGTACAAGTAACGTATAATTTGTCCAACTTCCTTATATCGAGGTTTCACTGCATTATATTATATAAAACATTTTAATGAAAATTTTACATAGCTAAACAAATTTATATTTTTTACTTGCCGTCTATTTTTATACTATCTGGTAGAACTGTCACAATATATAAAAAGTGGCACAAAATTATTCATCCAATTTGGTTTTTGAATAACTATTTTACTAAATATAAAAAAACCATTTTGAGTAATGGAAAGCTGTCAAATTGACGAGTGATTGACGTACGACGCCATTTGCAAAAATTATAAATCTTGCGATAGGGTGATTAATTTTGCGCCAACTTGTTTTAGTAAACGTATATATATACTTATGTATGTATATGTATATGTGTATATGTTACAAATCATAAAACAAATTGCATACATACAAACAGACTATCGGTTATGAAAATTCGAAATTGAAGCACCTCATGCCATTGCAATCGATCATCATTCGAAATTACTTATACACTTTTGTTTTACTTATTTCACTTCAGGTATTTAATTTCGTGATTAATACGAGTAAACGCTTTCGCAGCAAGGCAAAAAAATTCAAATAAACAAACGGTATGCAATTTCGTGGCGCAGTTTATGACTGACGTAAACTGAAGTTCAATGTCAAACCAATAACAAGACTAGGGAAAATTGAATCACTTTGCTTAGAAAAAATATATTTATGCACAGTTACTGAAAGCAAAGTATGGAAAAAACTACAGCAACCAAATGCTTTAATTTACAAACATATAAACGATTAATTGAATCTAAAGATCTGAAAAGTGAATTCATGCAGGCAAGCAAATAATATTTATATGGTTTAAAATAAAAAATTATAAACGAGTGGGTGCGTGCGTGACCATCATTGGATGTGAAACATCAAATATAGAAGCAAAATTTCTAATAGCAATCGGCCCTCGGCGGGCAATTACAAGCGATTGAGCGCATTTCTGTCATGGAAAAACTTGTAATAAATAATATAATAATAATAAATACTAGATTCTTGCATACGACAATACAATAGAAATGAGTTTTTAGACAAAGTTCCTTGCCTCCTAGTAGACAAAGACGACAGCCTCTCATCGCTGTGAGTGCATCGACTCCGGTTGGTAGGTTGACTAAAATATTCACAGAGTTAGTATTTGGTTTGTTGGAAAATGATTTTTTAGCCAACGATTATTCGCATTATATGATTTTCTATGTTTGCAAAGACCAATATTTTCAATAAATTCGTTAAAAAGTTTCGCCTCGCATCACTTTCTTGCAAATACAAAACGTTGCATTAGTTTTCACCATACGATAGAACAAACGCTGCATTCCTCCAGAAATCAAAAAGAACAACTCGCGCCCAGTGTTTTTAAAACTATTTTTTCGAAAAATCACCTCAGCAGAAGAGAAAAGTCTAAGCTTGACGGTGTGCAATTTCTAAGGCTAACAAAACCGCAGCTCTCGAATTTGGTAGGTATCCTTATCGGACATTGTCCGTGTTAATTGTCCATACGGTGAGGCTTGGGATTGCTTCAAATTCTGTCTAGATCCTTTCCTTCTCATTTGCATTGCCTTCCCCCTGCATGATATCATAACGGACAAATTTTTGAATTTTTGTCCCCTCGCAAGGGCAGCTATTTATCCTAACCTAACCTAAGGTCTGCATAAAAATGTTTAAAATTTCATTAACGGAATAAAAGTAAATAAAAAGAATAAAGATTTTTTGTGGCACATTCAAATCGCTTCTGCTAACGTAAATCTTTATATTTTTAAGATATATTTTGGCGGAAGTCTTAAACTATAATAAATTTCATAATTTCGATGGAAAAAACCTTACCGCTTTGTTTTTTTCTTTGTATGGAGATAATGTACCTACATAAGTTGCTTGAATGCAATTTAATTAAAAAAGTAAATAATCAAAAATATATTTTTGACCCTCAAATATATTTAAAAACTAGGAAAGGAAGAACTTAAATGTGCATAATGAATAAAACATATATTTTATACAGGGTGGGCCATACAGCGTTTGCTTTTTGAACCACCTATTTTTTTGAGAATGGTAACACAAATGACATGTCAAATGTCTTCATAATTTACTTAAAGGTTTGACATTTACGAAATGGGACGCTATACGATTGAACAAAATTTGGAAATATTGAAAACCTATTTCCAAAGTGGTGAGTCTTCTTCTTTTCTGATTTTCACTTCGGTGGCTACGTCAATGAGCAAAATTGTCGGATTTGGGGCTCAGAAAATCCACACGTTACTGTAGAGAAGCATCCACAACGAGTCACTGTTTGGTGCGGTTTTTGGTCTGACGGCATCATCGGGCCATTTTTTTTTTTCGAAAATGAGCGAGGAGCCAGTAAATGGCGAGCTTTACCGTGACATGCTCAACGAGTTGTTTCCAAAAATTGAAGAGGATGACATGGACGACATTTGGTTTCAAGAGGACGGTGCCACTTGTCACACTGCCAAAGTTACACTCGAACTTTTGGCTACCGTTTTTGAAAACCGAATAATCAGCCGAAATTCCGATATCAATTGGCCGCCTCGGGGCTGTGATTTAAGCCCGTTGGACTATTTTTTGTGGGGAGCCGTTAAGGACAAATGCTTTGCGAACCATCCAGAGACGATTGATTCTTTAAAACACGAAATCGAAGTTGTCATTCATGAAATTGGAACCCAAACAATCGAAAATGTGCTTAAAAATTGGGTTGATTGAATGGCCTACTGTAAAGCCAGTCGTGGCGTCATTTGAACGATATTATTTTTCATTCATAAATGACAATGTTCAATCTTCAAAATAAAAAAAAAAGTTTAAAAAAATATTGATTCGTTTTTTTATAGCCGATTCAAAAATTTTACATGGCCCACCCTATATATATAAATAAAAAAATATATTGCTATTGCACTTCTAGCTTTCATAATGCATCTTAGGTTCAACTCTAGGAGACAGATCAAAGTTTTTTTTGGCAGAAAATGAGTTATTATCAAACAGCTCTCACACTGCTGGAGGTAAATGATTCATCAGCATTTGCTCCAAATAATATATCGACTTATTTGTATGCCTTTATCAACAGAAGTTCGAAGAATCTTTGCTTTGGCAGATAGGCATTCACAAGGCAGAACAGTAGTGGTGTTCTTACGATCATCCATAGTCTTCTAAAAAATCTTCTTAGGATAAAAAATGTACCAGTTTCCTAACCCAGTGATTCTTCGCATAGTTTATTTTATCGTTCTATAGTCTTTGTAAACTGGCTATTTGAAACTTCATCTTAATATCTTTATTAATATATATATTCTTTTTATTATTATTATAATTTTATTTATTATAAATATAGTTCTGTTGATCTTACGGCTCACTATTTTGAATGAAATAAATCGGTTATGGCAAAAAAACTGTTCGTTGTTTTTAGTTTAGGTTAGATTGTAGCGGCTGTCCACTATTAGACGCACTCAGGCTCACAGCCCATTGTTACTGATCTCTGGTGGTAACTGATCTCTCTAAAACCAATGTGAACTTTTCAAAAATTATAAAGAACCCTGATTTTCACAGTACTGAAATTCTCCAATTCATTAAAAAACTGCATAAACATTCCACATATAATTAGAGGGAATGCTGCTCGAGTGCCAGTCCTTGGCCGGACTTAAATCCGGGTCGTTCCGGGTACCAACTGCCGTAGAAACGATAGAAAATTATGTACCTAACTCTTGTTCTTATTTTTACAAATTCTTACCTACTTTGGAGCATTTTTTGTGATTTTGGATATTTTGGATTAACAATTTTTTTTTTTTTTTTATTTTTTTTTTTAATTTTGAATTCGAAAACTTGTCTACCTACAATTTCTACAAATTCCTACCTGTTTGGAGCATATTTTTGTGAATTTTGGATATTTCGGAGTAAACAGTAAATTTAAAAATTGTTTTTTTGTTTCATTTTTCTCAATTTTTGTTTTTTTTTTTAATTATTTAATTGGAATTTAAAAACTTCTCTACTTAAGTGTTGTTCTAATTTGTACAAATTCCTACCTGCTATAGGAGTATATTTTTGTGAATTTTGTATCTTTCGGCACGTAAGTAATTTAAAAAAAAAATACTATTTAATTTTTTTTAATTTTCTATATATCTTTTTTAATTTTTTAATGTTTTTTGAATTGAATTTAAAAATTGTCTGCCTAAGTATTGTTCTTATTTTTACAAATTCCTATCAGCTTTGGAGCACATTTTTGAGAATTTTGGATATTTTGGAGTAAAAATGTTTTTAAATTCATTAATAATTAAATTTTTAATTGAAATTTTTTTTTTAATTTTTCCCCCATTTCTTTTTTTTTTAATTTTCTAATTTTTTGCTTGTAATTTTTTTATATTTTTCTAACTTCATTCAAGCTTCTTCTTTATATTAAAATTGGACCATTTTAAAACAACATCACACCTTTCCAGAATACAATTTTTTTCTTATCAATTCTATTTACGTAAATTGAGTCCGAGAGAAATCCTCTTTGCTTCTGGATTTGAACCACAAACTTGAAAAATCATATTAAATGGGAAGATTTCTCACTTAGAAACCCACCTCCGGAATATGAAATTCATTGAAAAATATATATGTATATGTACATATATGTTTTCTTTACTTCCTAGTGGAGCATAGGGCGTCAAGCCCGCTTCTAATATATATCTTTTTCAACTGTATTTTCTTCCTATTTTTTATTTCTTTTTGGCCAAATTATGTTGAATTCTCACGCAATTCACTCAGTTTAATCAAATAGATTATCATACATACATGTTTGCTATACACAATTTTAACTTTCTAACACCACTAAATGTTCTTTTATATATTATTTCATATTTACATTTTAAGACTCTAAAGAACTGACAAATACAAAAATATTTTTTTTTTGCTTTTACTTCTGAAGTGTAGTAGCATCTTAATATACAGTTTCATAATAACTCAAATACAGACTCGACTATCTATCACAGCAAAGACACATCAACTGAACAACACAAATAAAATATTTATATTGATTGAATACGACATCAACGTGTACAGACGCTCAGATGTCCAGCAATCACTAACTAGCACAGTTACTTATAAAACTAGAAATGCTTATATAAAGAAAAAACAAAAAAATGTTTATGCATATTTTTTCCAGGCAAATCGAGTATTTGTAATCTTGCTTTCATGTCTTGTAACGTCGCATTTCAATTATAACTTTCAAACAGCGCATTTTATTTTACATGAAAAGCATTTTAGTTGTTTGAGAAAAAATTCATCTTCATACTTTTCTTTGCATTTCCCGGTGGTAAACTCAATTCCATTTTGCACAGAGCAACATTACATTTTGAACTCCAATCCGTTAATGCTGTTGCAGTTAGCAACAAACCACAAACTCATCTTCAGCTGTTTTTCATCTAAATTCACATCCACATCACCAAAGTGTGTCAAGGCCATTTGCATGCCGAATGACGTCTATGACGACTTCATGATTCCGTCAACATGTCTGAGCAACAAACAAAAACCAAATAAACTCACTTTTGTAATAGATGCAGAGCTTACGTTAAGTGAATTTCAATTGGCAGGCGGGTTAGAGGTGAGAGATGAAGGGCAATCGGGCAATCAGGCAATCAAAAAAGTGAATGTAGTCATGCATGAGTGTTGCATATTTACCGCTGCTCATTCGTAACGGCGTCACCACTAGCATTTGCATTGTTACCGCGGGCGTCAACAGTCGCCTCCGTCTCACTGTCGCTGCTGTCAGCTGTGGCCGAACGTGGTCGCTTCGCTTTGCCGCCAAAATGGCAAATCAATAACATTGCTGCTGTTGTTATTGCATACGGCTTTGCTGGAGTTGGTGCTGGCGGTGGTTTGGCATCCCTAATGAATTTGCAGTTTTAATTGTCACATTTTTATACACAACACATCGTTTCGAGCCCATACACAAAGTAATTCTGGTCGCAAGCACTTTTGAAGAATTTTAAAAATGTTTTGTTTAACAGAGACAAAGTGGCGGGGCAAAAAATTTAATTAAAACGCTGACTGTTAACAACGTATAACGGAATCACGAGGCAATTACACAATGTTGGAATTTTGAGTTTCAGTAAAACCTGGTAAAATATGTATATCTTAGTCCCCATTCACTTTACTTAATTTTTAAAATTTCCATTTCACTTCCACAACTTCAATTCAGTTAAAGTCAACATAGAACGATTTTGAATTACGCTCCTTTTAATTTATTCATTTTAGTTTAATTTAATTTTATTTTATTTTGCTTTTTTCATTTGGTTGGTTGGTTGGTTTAAGGGTGACCCCGCATCGGAGTGCCACATAGACCACAAGTTGGGTCCGTTGTGTTGCCCTAGAGCTCATTATTTTAAATGATTTCCCCACCTAACCGAGATTTTTATTGTAGATCTTTGTCAAAGATATTAATTCGTTTCGAGAATTTGATGAGAGATTCGATTCTCAGGTCCGAGAGTACTGAAAGATTGTCAATTGTTGGAGAGCCTAGAAGAGCGAGTCGACTTCTGGCTAGACCGGGACAACTGCACAGCAAATGTCTGCTCGATACTTCCTCATCTTCGTCCTCGCAGTATCTGCACAGGTCATTTTGAGGAACCCCGAGCCGACGTGCGTTAGTGCCCAAAAGGCAGTGGCCGGTGATAAGAGATATTATATGCCTTAGTTCGTGTTTCGATAGACTTATAAGGGTTTTTGTCTGTTTCAGATTGTAGGATGGCCAGATTTGTCTGGTCGTAAGGCAAGTAGTTTCCACTCGCCACCTCCGATCAGCAATGCTGTGAAATTCTCGATCAATGAGTAATTTACATGTTGAGAGCGGAATGTGTATAGTGGGTAAGTTACTAACATTTGATTGCGCAGCTCCAGCTCTTGCGAGCTCATCAGCTTTGCAGTTACCTTCGAATCCACAGTGACCCGGTATCCAGATAACTTGGACAGAATTCCGAACACTTATCTCGTTAAGAGATAAGAGACAGGATCGAACCACATCTGAGTGGGTATAAGAGGAGCTGAGTGCTCGAACGGCCGCTTGACTGTCGGTGAAAAAGCGGATATCCTCTAGTGATATTCTATTTTCTAAGAGAGTTTTCGCAGCATACCAGATAGCGCATACTTCCGCTTGGAATACGCTACAGTAGTCGGGTAATCTAAATGATAGATCGTTTCATTTAATTTTGATTTATTTTATTTTATTTTGTGGTTTTTTCTTACATACTTTATTTTTTTATTATTTTTCTACAATTTTTTTTATAATTTAATTGTTGTACTATAATAATTTTTTAATTTTATTAAATTGAATGTTATTTCGTTTAATTTAAATTTAATTTTATTTTATTTATTTATTTTATTATTAGGTATAATTTCATTTTTATTTAACCAACTTTAAGTTTCATTTAGTTCTTAATTTTATATTTTGTTTTCTTCTTTGCGATTTACTTTTTAATTATTTTTGTATAATTTTTTGCTTATTTAATTATTCCAGTTTAGTTTTTTCAAATTATATTACTTTCTTTAATTTCATTTTATTTTATTTTGTTTTATTGCTCTTTTAATTTAAATTTTTCGATTTTTCATAAAATTGTTATAGATGTTTAATTGTATTTATTCGTCTTAAATTTTTTTGTTAAATTACTCTGTTACGTTTTAATTTTTTATAAATACTTAATTATTTTATTTTATTTTTATTTATTTTTGTTTACTTTAATTAATTTAATTTAATTTCATTCATTTATTAATTTTTATTTTTTATTTTAAAGCAAATTTTTTAGTTAAGTTTATTTCATTTTATTATTTTTTGTCTTTATCCATTTTCCCTATTTTTCATAAATTTATTATAGGGATTTAATTTTATTTTCTTATGTATGTAAACTTTTTTTTTTACTTTATTCTGTTATAAATTTTTTTATAATTACTTAATTGTTTGATTTAGTTCTATTTTCTGTTCATTTTTGTTTTATTTAAGTTCATTTTATTTAATTTTATTTCCTTTCATTTTACTTTCAACTTTTTCTGTTGTTTGTTATTTTATTTTTTAAGAGAATTTTGTATGATTATTTAATTATTTTATTTTGTTTTATTTCACATTATTTCATTTTATTACATTCGTTTTTATTTATTTCTTTATATTAGTTTATTTCATTTCTTATATTTTTTAATTTTGTTTTTAACTTTTAAAATATTTTTGCATTATTCTTTTAATAAAATTTATATTTATTCAGTTATTTTATTACATTTCCTTTCACTTTATTTATTTATTTATTTTCTTTGTTTTTTTTTCGTTATTTGTTTTTAATTTATTCTCATTTTTAAATTACCTTATTTTCCCCTAATTATATTTTTTCATTTCACTGTATTGTTTATTTTTTTAATAAATATTTTACTTAGAATTTTTATTTATCCTATTTTCTAATTTTATATTATACAATTTTTATTTTAATTTCAAGTTACCATTCCCCATTTGATCCTGATTCATTTCGTTACATTCATTGCTATATCTCATTCTCAACTTTATTCACTACACCCGCAATATTTATAATCACTTTCACCAGGCATTCACGGCGTATGCATCACTTTATGCCTGCCGTCTCTCAACTATATTAAGTTAAGCTCGATAAAAAAATATTAAAGACCTCATTCATATTAATTTTCGATGGCTATTACTCACAGCGCGGGGCACACTCGCATTTCACCTGCCTTTATGGAGTTTACACAACACTTCTTGAATTTCCTATTCATTCACACGACCTGACCTCACCGCCAACGAATTTACATTACGACTATGTACATATTAATACTAATACACACATATCTACGTATATATGTAAATATGTATGACAGTTTATTTTTTCGCAAAAAAAACCCTGAGCCAACTGTTGGTCTCGGCCACCTGTCACACACGATTGCAAAATTGGGAATGACGACAACGATTGCTGCTGATCCACTAATACACTGCCTCAATTACTACAACGATTACAGCAGTAGCAACAAATTTATCGAGTACAAACAAACAAGCAAACAAATTTTACCAGTTAGCTCCCCAAGGGCGGCGAAAGCAAAGTTTGGAACGTAGCAAAAACGAGCACAATTAATATTTTAAAACTACGTCTCATTCGACGACTCTCGGCGCAGTTAGCCACTAACCCACTCAAAGTGCACAAGGGATGCTGTGTGAGTCAAGTGATGCTGTCGGCAGTAACGGTAAAGGTGGTAATGTAGGGCAGTTACAACAATACAACTATTATGGTGTGTGTAAAGTAACAACTCAGTACAAAACGAAAACATTCAAGGTCAAGGAGGGGGTGTATGGGGGTGGGCCACTTAAGTAGAGGGCAAATTAAAGCGCGTGCTCAAAGAGAAAGAGAAAGAGCTAATGGTGAGCGCTCTTTGATTAGGACGCTGGCCAGCCAATTGAGTTAGTTTTTACATTGAGTTGAGCGAAAATATCTGTGGGTAAGTAAGAGAAGAGGTTGGAAGAAAAACCACATTGTAAAAATGATTAAAGCAGCTCTAGGCGTTATGAACTATTCAAAACTAATAATAAGTAGTGCAAAGCACTCACTAAATTGTATTGAAATTCTTTATATTTAAAGAGACAGCCAAGGGAATACTTTTTAACGATGAAAAACTTAAGTATAATGAAACTCTGGAAGAAAATTGCATTAAAATCAAAAAACTCATAGCCTAATTTTTTTAATGATAAATCGAAAATTTCGTAAACATATTTAAAATAAAATAGAATGTGTACAAAAAATAAAGCATTCATGATTTGTTCTTTCTCGACTCATTCTAATTGCGAATAAGCGCCATAGCACTCTCTTACCAAAACCCACTCTGTTTATCGCTCTCATGCAAATTCTAAATTTTTGTACGCACCCTTACTCCCGCTCACCCCTGCCTCGTTGCATGACCTAGTCAACTACTTTCTTTGACACAAGCACAGCACGAAGCTCCGTGTATGCACCGTTGGCTTATGACCAAAAAAGGCCAACGCGGCGCCAGTGGAGTGATATCCTTCGCAACTTTGTGAATTGCGCATGAGATGCTCCATATATAAATACGACATCCACACATATGTATGTGAAGAAAAAAGAAAATCCATGATAAGACAAATAATGGAAGTGCAAATGATGAGGTAAATAGCAAAAAATTGAGAAACTAAGAACAAAGTTTGCCAGGTGTAGGTAATTGTATGGCAACGGTGGAAATTTTTTATGACCAGCTCATAACTTCATCTGCGTGGATGTGCATACAAACAACTATGTTAGTTGTTATTCAAGAACTTTTATCGGCACTTCACGAAGAGTGGGTCAGAACTGACAGCGTACAAACGAGCCACTAAACACCCAGCTCAAGTTACAACGGTGAAGGAAAAAGTTGCGTTCACTCGTTGTGAAGTGATGCATATTTGCCCTGCAAATATTACTTGTTTATGCGCCAGGGGATGGAAACTTTTTCAATTAGTGCAAAAAAAATGTTTCTAAATTTTTTCCTTTTTTTTACAAGCTGCTGTGGTGGGGTATATAATAATATGAAGAGAAGAGAAAGGGTTTTTGATAATTTTATTTAATAAAAATAGAGTAAAAAATGATGAAAATAAGATTAAATACAGAGAAGAGGATCGCTTTTTGAAAATAGTATTTAATAAACATTAAATTAAATTAAAATAAGTTTAATAAATTTAATTTAAATTAAATTAAATTAAGTTTAATAAAATAAAATAAAATTGAATTAAAATAAGTTTTAAAAATTAAATAAAATTAACAAAATAAGTTTAAATTAAATTAAAAAACAAAAATAAAATAAAATAACATGAAATAAAATCAGAATAAAAAAAAATGTAGTAAAAAAATTATAAATTTTTGGGGGGGGTGAAAATTGGTCTTTTAAAATGACTCACACCACATCATAAAACCCGCCATCTCACCAATGGTATGTTCAACCTGCATGGACTAAAAAAATCCTCTCGTCTGAAATCGTCGCCCACCCTGGAACTGCTTTCATATTACTTCAGAGTGGGGTTAAAGCGTCAAATCTTGCTTTTTCATTCGAGGAATATTTTCCAGTTTTTCGGACAATCTACTAATAACTGAACTTTCTTAATGTTCAATTAGGCCCTGGTACTTAAATGCGTACAGATTAACCCTAGCTTGTAAGATGTATAGCGGAGGTTTTTCATAGTAGTTTTTTCCTTCGAAAAAAAAAGAAAAAATCGTTTAAAAAACCAAACCTGTGATAAATATACAAATATAATGATGTAGAATTAAGATTTATATCATATTCTGTAAATTGTGCGATAACATAAATATTGTAACGTTTTCTACTTAATAAACTCTTATCTATTTTCCGCAAGTCTGTTAATTTTTTAGGTCAATTCTCACGGCTTATCGTTTTGTCAATAATATTTTTAGTGGTTATGTGTCCGATTTGCTGTAGATATATGAAAATAACTCGAATAGTTCTGGGGATACTATTATGGAATGTCTGCGATTTCTGAGTATAAACTCAGCTATTAATTAAAAAGAAAAGGCAAATCAGAGAAGATTGTTTTTAAAAATTACAAAAACAACAATTCTTCCCAAAAACTTTTAACAAAAAACTAAACTTTTGTGTATCTCAACAATAAATATAAAAAATAAAATAAAATAAAGAAAAATAAAAATAAATAAATAAATTTGAAAGATGTTAACCAAATTTTCAATATTAAATAAATCTCAAAACTTCCAAATTTTAGAAATTGGGTTTTTCCTATTATACTCGAGTCAACAAATGAACAAATTTGTTTTTTAAATAACAAAAAATTTTTTTTTGGGAAATTTTCAAATAAAAACTAAATTTTTTTTCAAATTGTTTTGTTTTTTTGTTTGAAAAAAAAAGCTAATTTTTTTTTTATGTGTATTTCAACATTAAAAATTAAAAAGGAAATAAAAAAATAAACAAATTTTAAAACTGTTAACCAAATTTTAAATATAATATTTAATAAATCCCAAAATTATCAAATTTTACAAATTTGGCTTACTTCCTATTATACTCAAGTCTACAAAGAAACAAATTTGTTTTTAATAACAAGAAAAAAAAAATATTTACCAAATTTTTTTTAAAAATAATTCTTTTTCTTTTTTTTGAAAAAATTAAAAAAAAAAATGTTTGGTCTAACTTTTCAATTATGTCAAAAACAGGTTACAATGTAAGACGCTTTAACAATTTCAATAACAACAGTAGTGAGGAAAATATCATAATACATGAGCACAGTGCAGAAATAAAATTAAATCAAACAACCAGCCCGCACTTCAGTGCAATGAAACAAACCGAGTTATTCAAAGTAATCGTCCAGCAAGAAATTAAAATTGAATGAACTGGGGAATTGAGAAAACTAATTTTATTTTGTCAAGTAGATTGCAAAGTGCAAGCCGTAAGAAATATTACTAAAATGTGTATGTTTATGGCGTGTATGCCTAAGCATAAGTATGTATTTATCCTTTTAAAAAAAGTTTGTATCAAAACATGAGTATAATAAATAAATATATATAAGTGCGTATGTGTACACCCTCTGCATATAAGTCTGAAGTGGAAAGTTCCCAAGTGTATGCCCAAGTGTTTTTTAGTTTAATTTCGGTTTTCATTACTTATTAACTTCTCCATATTGCTTAGTTTCAATGTCTGTATATGTAATAGGTGTTGCTTTTTGATGTATGGAACAGTCGGTCAAAACAGCTGTAAACTTGAAAAATAATCATGCAGAGATTTACAACCGAGTGGGAGTTTATTTCTAAGACGAGTGGTCAGTAAAAAAAATTTAGCAGAGCGCCAACTTCAAGCTCAGCATTTAAAGCAATGCTAAACCTCACGTGACTCATTAACTATTTATGTGTGCCCCAAAATGTACCGCCTGGTGTAGTTTGCATATCGGAGGTATCCTTATTCGGTACTGGTTCGAAACAAAATATTGAAGGCAATGCCAAAGCAAATTATCCTCGCTTTTTGGTTGCGTGCGTGACTAGAATAAGTTTTTTCTTGCAAGGGTCGCCCTTCGACAAACCTCCGAATGTAGTTCTATGAAAAAGCTCATAAAAAATCAGCTATTCGGAGTCGACTTAAAACTGTAGGCCCCTCCATTTATGGATCAACTTCAAGACGCACATAACAAGTTAGAGGAGGAGCTCCAATATACATACCTATATATATGTATATGAATATGGAGCAACACTTGTAATTCTGTCCTGAAAGTTCCCGAATTGATCTGTGTAGTTGTGATGAGGAGTCTAAGCTTCGAAACGAGGCTGGAGCCAGTCGTCAGTGGTCCAGTTTTTAGAGAAGCAGTATGCAATAAAGCTTCATGTGAAGCTGGCTAAAAAGAGCCTAGACACGACTTCTTCCCAGCAGACTTCTTCCCAGAGATCAAAAGAACGCTAAAAGGAACTCGGCCGTTTTAGCAGCTCCACACTGCAGGAGATTCCAGTTGACGACGTCCAAGGTGTCTTCAATGATTGGGTAAAGCCTTAGTAATCGTGCATCGAAGCAGGCAGAGAATATTTTGAAAAGTTCTGAACAAATTGTAAACTTATATTGAATGAGTAATTAAAGAAAAATCGTTTCGGAAAGATATATAAGCTCCACTCTTTTGGTAACTCAATCATGACAATAAAAACATCTTTCTATTGCCTATCTGGAATCCATTATTCGCTACTTTGGACTACTTTTCGTAAATCTACAAAAGTCAATACAATATTCTGTGCAACACAAGGCCGGAAAATTGGTACTTGGTCCAAATGATCAATCCAAATTATTTATAAGCACAAAATGTTATAAAAAATGCAGGCTAATAAAGCCAAACTCTTCGCCATTTTATTTTTTGTTGAATTTCATTATAAAAAAACAGCCGCTCCACTCACAAAACCACCCGTTACATGAACTTTTATATTTACTTTTGCTAAATGAAACATTTTATAGAGTAAACAAAAAAATTTACTTAGCAGCAGAATTTAGAGGGAAATGTTCTGCAAAAGGCCACAAAGTAAAAACACCTGATGCTGCTGACTCAATTATCAGAAACAGCGTTGCAGCCACAGTAATGAGCTTTACTAAACCCACAAACTTACACCACGCCATTCTTCCCCGAACAGCCTGGTTTATTGCCCCTTGAGTAGAGGAGGTCGCCGCCTGTTTGAAGGTGGCTGAATGGCCTTCAGTGAGTAAATATTGTAAGACAATGTGTTACTTGGTATATCTCTATGGATACAGCAGAAATATGACCACCTGTATATTTGTACGAGTATAGCACGTATGTATGTATGTGTTTTGTAGTGCTTTCTTTTCATTTTAAGTTTCTCTGGAAACAATGAAAGAGTATAATTTCACTGACTTGTAAAAAGAAGCTGTAGTTAAAATGACTTTTATTTTATGTTTGCATTTATGTAAGTACATAAATTTTTTATTTGCAATATGAATATAACAACGGGAGATTAACAAAAGTAATATCTTTCAATGCGGGAGATCAATCGGTTTGGAAAATTAACTGAAAGTAATTGCAGTAGGTGAATTTACAAAACGATAAAGTTATTAAATGGAAATTTTACAAATCGAACACATTTACTAATTTTATTTAATGGATATTTTAAATTTAGCAAATAAAAAAAGGTTTTTTGAAATTACTACGAATGGTGCAATGAAGCCCTCTTCTGCGCTCTACGTATTAGGATCCTCTGACGAATTATAGTCATGTGGAGGTGGTAGTTCGTTCGTATGTTGCCACTGATTGTACCACAAATATGTGGTCCTTGAATGAATTGTATGAAATGGTTGTACCCCTGAGTAATATTCTGGAGTTATTTTTCCACTCACGCGCACAAAAGCTGAAAGTATTAAAACATTGAAAAGATATTCTTCAGATTGTAAATGAATTTCAAATGCTAAAAAAAAAATGAAAAAATTAAAAGTGCTGGAGGAGCTGCCCCCCTTAATTGCCACCATTCGTACAAATGTTTTGGCAATGTAATTATATTGAATTTGAATTCTTTCCACTCCATATTCTAAACAATTTGCCCCAAAAATTATTATAGAGAAGATCTTCTCGAAAAGCACAGGAATTATTATGCTTTACAAGTTTTCATGTTGAAAGAATTTATAATTTATTTTACTATACCAAACAACTGCATTAGTCATCTACTTTTGTAAGCGCTGCTCGTCTACTGGACGATATGAGTGTATTTTAAATTAACAAAGCACTCTGCCTATTCTCCGCTGACACCTAGGCCATCTAAGAGCAAAACCTCAATTCAAACACCAAAATAAATGCCCAGGCATGTCGGCCTATTAACCCAGTGGCAACTTGGCAGTAGTAGAACCAAAGATTATCAACATTGCCAAATGCTTAAAAATTTCATAAATCTGTTGGCAAGCTTCGCAAACCAAATTAAAAGCGGTAAAAGTGTAGCCGCTAAGAGCTAATAGAAATCAGTGCGCTCCACCTCGCTATTCTAAACAAAATTTCATAATGGATTAGGCATAATTCTAAAGAAAACAAAAACGAAACAAATTTATAGCTGAAACTAAAGCATGCGAATACCTACGAACATAGAATATAAAAATACCAAATGTAAAGCGGAAAGGTTAAGAAGGCCAGGGAAGCTAAATTTCTCGCTTGATTTTGTTTTATTATTTTTCGAATGCAATTGACCCAAATCGATGACGATCAATGACCATCGACGATTGAAATCGAATGCTAAGCCAACTGAACTTTTGGCTGTTGCTAACAAAAAGCCAGCGAAGCGCGCGGCAAGTGGAGACAACTTTTTGGTTTACAAGAGAAAATACGACAGTGTGAAACTGAAATATCTGGTATACATACATTTGCTATAATATAATATTTATGTGCATATGTGTGTGTGTGTATGTGTAATAACTTTGCTATGCAGCGCAAATTTGTTGCTTCTTTTCGTTGCTTGTGCAATTTTTAAATTTTATTTGAGTTTGCACAAATCATTTTCGGTTCACTAAATTTCCAGTTCATCTATCCATTCACTTTTTTGTGTTTCTTCTTTTGTGATTTTTTTTTACTTTTTACTTTTTATTTATTAATTTTTTTTTTTTTTTTTTGCTTGAAACACTTTGCTTTACTTTACTTACCTCTGAGTATAGTTTTTTTTAGTGTTGGCAATTTCTTTGACGTGCTACTCGATTTTCAAATCGATTCGACGCGCATAAATGCGATAACTTTGAGAAATCCTCTGCTTCCCCTCTTCTCTTGCGTTGTATGAGCAATCAACTTTTGTGCAAGTCGTTTCCGTTGTGTCGACAATTTTTTTTTATAGTTCACATTGTTTTATATGAATTGCATGAAAGTAAAAGTGAGCACGAACTGAAAAAAGAATAGAAAACGAGGGTTACTTCAATAAATAAAATATTATGCAGTCAATTTTTCAATCAAATGGTAATTATATGTTAAATTTTAATGTCATTGCTTAAATTTTTTTTTTTAACTAGTTAATACTCGTGCCATTTGCGGCCTCACACAGTGGGATGGACTGGTATTGTAAGTGAAAAAATTAATGTCTTAGTTTTAAACTAAAATTTCTAACTTATTTTTGGCTACCGATGTAGATTTTGTTACTACGTTAATGGATTTTAAAATTATTTAAACAATTATCTAGTTCAAAATAAAATAATTCGAAATATTTTTTTTTATTTAGTTAAAAGTAACCTATCTATGAATGCTCTTAAGGCGGAGCTCGTCCTATACGCGAGAAACTATCGAATACCCAGGTGGCTCTCCATTAGCGCTTTCTGACAAGATTAAATAATTAGATCTCATGCTTGATAGAAGGTCAACATGGAAGCCCAATGCTGAGGAGGGCATAAGGAAGCCAAAAGCCGATGTGTGTTGATGCAGGGATGTTATGGGCAAAATATGGGTGATTTCATCTAGAGCTGAAATTCGGCTTTATAATATTACAAAAACCAATGCTAAATGTGGTACCTGTCAACATCGCAGGCAAAACTGCCCCGGCACGAGCCACAATCAAACTAAGAGGTTCGGGCTACAGACTTAATTTCACTTACGGGTATTCAAGTATCCTCAGAAACTTTGAAATCATCTCGCTGCCTACTCATCAATATACACCCACGCTTAGTTTGAGCGGGATATTCTACACTCACATTCAAACAAGGGATCAAGTGTGCAGCATTTGAGAACAAGGCCCGGTACGCCTGTTCACAGATGGCTCAAGATTGGACGGAAAGTTTGGCGGAGGAGTATTCTCTAAATCAAATTCAAGTTGAGGCTTTCGAACCACGGCAGTGGGTTCCAAGTGGAAGTAGCCGCATTCAAATAAGTAACTGGATGGTTGTTTACCTTATTATAACTGTCAGCCAAACGGAAATTAAGACCCTTTCGATCGCATCTACATTCTTTGGTATTAGGCTCAACTGGGTACTTCGTAGCAGGAAAAAGTGCGCTCGCGATACACTTAAGTCCACGTGGTAGGGAGCTTCTAAGGTTGGCAAATGCTTAGCTCTCGAATTATGCGGATGCCCTTATCGATTATTGTCCGCGAGGTATACATGCTGTGAGACTCGGCATTACTTTGAATAATCTGTGAGTCAGCTGCCAGAAGGATAAGGTGGGATCATCTCAGCGCATTCTGCTTAGCTGTCCTGCTCTCATGGGATTAAGATTTACTATGTGATAATATTAGCATGAAGCGGTTAACACGACCGTGCTTTTGTCATCGTTCGGCAATAGAACAGTTTTCAGATCTCAGGACCACTGTCGAGATTAATAGTCTGCAGGTCTAGGTTCGGTTTGCTAACTTCACTTTTTGGCATTTTGTCCACCTAGTTCTCTGATCCATCCTACTGTGCGCCACTTACATAAGTAAAAGATTTCAAATTTTATTTTAATCCAAGTGAATACACATTTTTAAACGGCAAATGCGAACATTTTGATAAATCCCAGCTAGATTAACCATAAAAATATATTATTCCTTTAAAGCTATAGTAGAATATTTATTTGAAGCGAAATTTTATGCCTGAAATTTATTTTAATTCAATTTGAACCAACTCATTTAGATCGCTGCCGACCCATTGGGATACTACGGTAGCAGTTTACCTGCTATTCCTCGTTTAACCATTTTGCTTAAGTGCAAACCTATTATTCTGACTCACACTTATATCCCTAAGGGCATCAGTATCATTCAAGAATGATGACCCAAAGCATCTAAACCTAGTGGCATACCTCACAAGACAGTGACAGAGAAAATCTCTGACAGACTCTCCCTTGTCTCCCCTTCTCATTCTTGCAGCTTCCGCAAAAATCTAAATTAGGTACGTTCAATACTTGACCATTTCGGCCAAGGATACAATGGCCTTAATCAAAGCATCCAAAATAGAGATGTTTTTTCTTAACCGATTTAGTAGCACCTTTGACCGCCAGACGTCCCACACTGCTACTTGTATCACGCAGTTTTAAGTTGAGATAAGTATACCTACAATCTCCATACCAAGAAGGTGGCGAGTGGTAGTGTCCTCTCTCGCTAATTTGTCTTCAATTCCCTTCTACGAGACAATGTCTGGAAATATTACGGAAATATTCTACCATCTCATTAAAAGATGCCCGAGATTTGCGAATAATGTTGTAATTAGTGACAATCCCACCAAGAGATTTACTTGCCGTTTGGCTATCAGAATAAGTATAGGTTTCTTTAAAAGCAGTCGCATTTTTGCATAAGCTGCTGTCTGGCGACCTCAGTAATGCCTAGAATTTCCTACTGAAATACGCGGCAGTGGTTTTTAGGATACACCAGCCAGTTAATAAAATTAACCAAAGATTCAAGAAGGAAGAAGGCTTGTTTACAACAGTCTTTAATAAACTATCATACGTAAACTTTTCATAAGCTGAGAAAGAAAGAAGGAGCCTCTGATAGATGTTGTAACAAATAAAATACCCATATTTGAACTGTTAGGGCGTCTAATTTAAGAGTTAAGAGTCAATTACAAAAAATACTAATAGTTTCGCTCCTATACATTTATGCACATTTTTGAGTCAAAATAATCTTTTAAGAAATGAACATAGATGAAAGTAATAATAAATGTGGATAAGTAATTAAGTATACGACAGGCTAGGCGGTAAACGGCATCAACAAGGCACTGCGATAATGAAAAAGTTCATTAATCATAACCGAGAAAATAAAAATGCCTAAAATTGTAGTAAGTTCACTATAAAAAACAATCGTCATAAGGTAATAAAGTTGTAAAAATGCCGCTGGGGTGGTCCGCAGGCTATATACTTATGCATATATATAGGAATGTATGTGTATATGTATGTATTGTATGCCCACATTAAACAACTGTTTTCCTTATATAGGGTGGTTAAGTTTCAAGGGCCGGTGTTGACTTTGAATAAAATACAATTTTTTTAGGAAATTTTTGTCATTTCTCTTTATTATGATAATATTGGTATGGCTCAATTACGTGTGGAACAATGTGCCGATTTATCTCATCCTTTAGCTCTTGAATTGTTGCTGACTTATCGACGTACACCTTTTCTTTCAAATAACCCCAAAGAAAGAAGTCCAACGGTGTCGTTGATGTTTAGGTGTGGTTCACATTCAACATCGGCCCTTGAAATTTAACCACCCTTTATAATCACCTGCATACATCTAGATGTGTTACAATCTTGCGCAAAAGTGTACGACCAGCAGAGTGGAAGTCAAAAGTATTGAATTTATTACAACAAAAAATTTACTAAATGTTCCTTCTTAGTAACTTATGAATTTTATGTTAAATCTGCAATTGGCAAATTGTGCTTTTAGAAGTTTAGTAAAATCAAGAGAGAGTTTACCAAAGTGTGCGGAGCTTTAGATCGATAATTAATAGAAAATAGGCACTGCTTGGCGAGTAAGGGAGAACACACAACAGAAACTTGAGCGCTTGTTTCAAAGAAAGTTTAGAGGATTAGATATAGCCTTTTATGATTAAAACTTCAAAGGGTCTGTGAAGTAAGTAGAGCTCTTCCAAGAGTACAATATGCTTGCCACAGAAGTGCGTCGCAATTAGAAGCTGTAAAACACTTGAAGCGCAGTGTTAAAAATAACGTTTGGAAATGAAAAAATAATTTGTACTTACATAACAAAATTTTATTATAAAAATATTTATATACAAGGTAGCGCAAAATTAATCATAAACAATTTCGTTTTTTAATAAAATATTTACTTAAAAAAAAAAATACCAGTCTAACGGTTAGACGCGATAGAAGTGAAACCTTCCGTAAAGCAAACTGAGAGAGAATGAGACGAAAGCAGCATTAGGAGCGGGATAATTATAGGTTCATTACCATATAATATTGCTATAAATTTCATATTTTATTTTCTTCATTTTATTATTATTCATCCTCAATGTTTTCAATTTCAACAAATGATACGAGTGGTTTATGATAGCTAAAATATGATACAAATGCTTTAGTTTCGATGTTGTTAACATATCTTTGAAATACCGCGTCAATTGTTGTTTTTGATCGTGTTGTCGATTCAGTGCGATTGTTACACATTTTTAAATTGAATGTTGTATTGGGAAAGTCAATTAAGGGAACCGCTGTGTCCAATGCAAAATTTACGTTAAAATCGCCACTTAAAATCATTGGAACTTTATCGTAATCTTTTCTAAGTATCCGCGATACTTCTGGTGTATACTTTATTAAATTTTCGTGAATGAATTCCGTGATGCTATTTATTGATTGATTCGGTGAAACATAAATTGCCATAATTAAAACTGTTTTTCCATTGCTCAATCTGGTTTCGCATGCACATATTTCTCCCACTTTAGAGAGCTGAACAGACAGTGTTCTAGTTGCTGTGCATTCAGATCTACATGTGGAGTTACAATACGAGCACCGTCATTTTGATTGTGATATATTGCAACACCGCCTGCAATTGCGGTAAATATTTAAAAATGAAAATATTTACGAATATAAAAATACGGACGCAATACAGCACACGCGGTTGCTATTATGAGCGTCGTAACGCGTATATTACACAGACGTACTAACTTACACACAAACATTCGTAGGACGCTTGGTCTAAGCAAGTATTAGGTAATGTAGTATAGGTATACATAATGCATTCTCGCTCACCGTGGCTCCATAATACGCAGGCGCGCACACATACGTACTAGCATACATACAAACATACATACGTATGACGCTTGAACTAAACCCCAAAGCAAGTAATAGGCAGTGTAGTATACATGCTACAATACTCACTATACTAGCGTGGCTCAGCAGTACGCAGCCACACACATACACGTATATCAACATATAACGCTTCGTAGTGTCGCTTTTTCGTTTCATCGAGTCTCAAATCACTCCCAACGATTCTAAAAAAGTTTTCACTTCAAAATATTTTGAGTGATGGAAATCTCTATTTTCACCTTTACGTGCTCCATTGCTTGCCTCTTTGTATACTGCAGCTGTCTAGTTTACAAGTGTCAAATATGATTGACGTAGGACGCTATTTGCAAAAATGCCAAATCTTCCGTTAGGATGATTAATTTTGCAATTTTTGTATCCTATAAAATAACGTTAATTACAACAATATAAATCCTTGGCCAAGCGCTTGGGTCGAGCTGTTCTTACAATTTCTACTATGCATCTGATTTTGCCAGGGTCAGATAAAGTAAATTGCGCAACATAACAATAACAATAGCAATAAGTTTTATTCGATGTGAACCCTTGACCTTAATATTCATAAAATAAAAGCAAGAAAAGTACCTCAAATACATTTTTTACTTACTCCCATATAATGAGTACTGTTTGTGAAAATCTTATTAATCACCTGCAGCGTTTTCTTGTTTACCTGCCTTGTTTACAAACCCCTAATAACCGTCCCATTAGGCACATAATAATAGCTCTCGAAACAATGCGGGATAAGAGTCATAATTTTAAATTGTTCGTAAACAGTAACAACAGCCGCTAACTACTGCAGTTAAATTCGCTCGAAAATTAGTAAAGGCAGCAAAGAAATGAAACGATGATATCAGCTGACGAAAAGTTCATTTAGCAAAATTTAGCCCATAAAGCGATTATTGCACTGCCAATTCTTCATTCATTCCAAAATTAATCTCAAACAGAGCACAAAAGAGGAGAGCATTACTAGACTAGCACACATGTAGAGGTAGCTTCGGTGTAGCTGAGAACAACAAAAGCAGCAGCGTCCTGCTGACAATACTCGTAACGTATCTGCGTTCCATAAAGTACTATATAATATGGATATGTATTACTCATATCTAAGCAACTACACGAGTATTAGGGTGGTCTGTTTTTCAACCACCAAAGGTAAGGTCTGATAGTGAAATGCTGCATATTGATATCGTTTTGTAAAAAAATACTAGGACAGGTATGCATGGATTGATGTGTAATTAGGTGTAGTAACAGAAAAAAACATGTTTTTAAACCATTTTATATTTTTTAAACAAAGATTTAGATATAATAAAAACGGATTTCTAGAATTGTACACTCCTATCTGTGGAAGGATCGAATCACAGATATGTAGATAAAACTGGTAAAACTCTTTTTTGACAAATCGGCGATCAGAAGATTCACTGTAGTTACAAACGTCAGTAAACTATGGCAAACCAGCAACAGTGGTTTTCAGCCATTTAAAAACGAAGGTTTTAGATATAATTTTCTTTAACCCTTTCAATACGGATTTTTTTTTTAAGCGGAAAAATATTTAACCATGAAAAGTTATTAGTGATCTAAATAGTATGTCCTCTTGTATAAATAAAGAAATTATTTCAAGGAATTGAGAAAATGTCCTGGGAAAACATTGAACAGTGGGACATACGTGTACCAATAGTACCTATAAACGTAAACTATTAAATTAAGGACTCGGGGATATCCTTCTTTATTTTCATTTATTGAATTCATTTAGTTCCTTTTACAAGGTAACAAACAGTATTTTGAATCAAAGTTTATGTATATGAAATTAGCTTGCGTGATATTTGGCAAAACAGGCCTTGCATAAAGGAATATAGCAAGAAGAACATATAGTTTTCGTACATTGTTCTTTTTTCTTATCGGCGCAACTTCTGCAACGACATCGAGTTGTCTCCTCTATTGGAAGATGCTCTCCAACTCCGGATAAAAATTTTGATCGGTGAGAGGGCCGGCCGCTTGTACTACGACGTTTAACTTTTGCGCGATCTTTTCCATATGTCAAAAGCTGTTCTGATAATTCTACGAGAAAGGGAATCAATGGAACCTTTGTATGCCGAGTTTCTTCAAACTTGATCCAAGAATTAGAAACGCAAACCATAAGAAGCTTTTGAAAAACTCTTTTCCACCATTTCCCAGATTTCCTATTTGGATCGTAGAGAGATGAAAATTGATCTGAAAGGTCTACTCCACCCATATATTTATTACGAAATGCAATAGCTTCTGGGCATGGAACATCTAATTTCCCTCCTTGTCTATTGGTTCTTTGTACGGTTGTCATCTTATCAGTATGGCAATTGCTGATCAGTAAAACTTCTTTGGTGTCTTGACATTTACAGACCTTTATTGTTAAATTTGAAGACATAGGCACCCCTTTCCATTTTTGGTCCATCAGTACTTGGTAATAGCTTCCTATTCTTCATAATGGTGCCTACTAAACCAAACTCCAAAGATTGTGCTAAATGTACGGTAGTAAAAAACCGATCACAGAAAATTACTGCCATTGAATTCGATATTTTTGCACACAATTTTTTTACAACTCGTTCTCCAAGAGTACTCTCTACTTGAACCTGTTCGTTCCCAAAATAAATATCAATATCATAGCTGTCCCCACTTATGGAATCACATCTTTCCCAAATTTTAATTCCTCTTTTGATAGGCTTCATTGAGTTGTATTGTTTCAAAGTAGACCTTCCTTTGAGTTTTGCCATAGCTTCGTCAATCGATTGATAAACGCAGTCAATGCGAGATTTTTTAAAAGTATATTTTAGGCAAGACACAATTTCATCAATATAATAAGTTTTAGTAGCATCTGATGGCTTTATTGGATCAGTAACATAAAGTTTTGATGACAGAAGGAAAAACCGGTTTCGGCAGTTCTTCATAGCCAAGAAGATTGATTTTGTGACCAATACATATGCATGTGGGGTAGTTGGTTATATGACATGACCATGTATACACCGACAACGATCATCATTTCGTATTGATCAGTTGGTTGTACTAAGAGTTTAGAAAACTCAACCCCAAAGATAAACTGCGCATGCTCACGGGCATTCTCACAGGCCACTTCAGATTGCGCAGTCATCTGCACAAGATCGGGATAGGGTGCACTGATGCTTGGGGTTCCTGCGAGCAATACTAGGAGACTCCAATGCACCTTCTCTTTGAATGCAGTACTATAGCAAGGTTAAGACATATCGGCCATTTGCAGCCAGAAGAAAGGCGCGTACGCTCAGCCCAACCCACCTCTATCTTAAGTTTAATAAGGGAGCTGGGTCTGGTTGAAGTGCTGTGATGAGTAGAAGGCATAATAGGCCATGAGGTCGAAGAGCAAACCTCAAATTAATCTAAATATAAGTCTAAATCTTAGAGGAATGGAAGAAATGCCCCGATTACCTTTTTTATTAATTTAAATTTTGCCCCACAACTAATTTACCACTAAAAAGCTTATTTCTGTCAGTAGACTTAATAAAAACTCTTAAGTTGGCACCATAACCAATGATAAATTCTCGACGCATCATGGCGGTTATTTCAGATGTCAAAGCCAAAAAAATAAACAACTCAAGTACCAAAAGCTACATGGGTCACCCCATATTAAAAAGCTATAAATATTGTTACAGTTAATTTATCTTAAAATTAAAGAACAAAATCTGCTAACTTGACTCTGCTTTAGTATCTTGACTCTGCTTTAGTGACTTGCAGAAAACGGCCACACGATTACAAAGCCTAAACTAAATGATACCTAAGCTGGTTGTTTTTTCGAATGTTCATCATAAAAATCTTCTATTTCTGCAATTTTTTTGTTTTAAATACCACATTTATTGAAGCAAAAAAAATTTCCTTACTCGGATGAGTTCCCCTAATGTGTTTATGAGTACACGTTCCCTAGGCTATTATTTGGCGAATTCTCAAACATGAGCACTGCGGCTCTATTATATTCTACATCAAATACTCTTATGTGCATATATTTGTGAGCTTTAATAGTACCTAAATTCATGCATATGCCGTAATTCCTCGGCTTTGGCAACAGATTTACAAGCAGCACTATTACATTTAATTTAATAGAAATGTACTAAAAAAATGTGTGTTTACAGCCTTGGTTCTTTTATTTTGTTCCTTTGTGCGTACTAATGAAGTAAAAATAAATTTCATTTTGTCACGTTTTCCTTCCTCCATTCATTGCCGCACAGAATAGAGTAAGTAAGCTTTAAATCCTGACCCTACCTATCTGTGACCATCTGTGCACCCTTTTAGCGCACATGACTGACACAAATCCGCTAAGCGCACTCTTACTCGTTTATCCTTTGCAAGCTTGTGACTTCTCTCAAATTTAATATGCTGCTTTCGCCACGTCTCCACCTTAGTTTGCCTACCTTACGATGGTGTCACTTTCCTACGGCAAAGTTCTCGTTTATTTTTTCTTGTTTTACTATTGTTTCGTAAACTTATTTGCATACATTCTTCCTGTTTCCTGCCACTCTTTTCCTGATTCTTTATTCTGCTTTCGTGCTCTACGCACTTATGGTAATGGCAAAGGCCTTTTATGGCTTCTACCCATATTCAAGAGTATAAATATATGAGTATGTAGGTGTATAAGTGTGTGTGTGCACTTGTGTGTGTTTATTAGTTTATAAGTATTTTTTATTTTGTTTAGCTATGTATGTACACACACATACATTTACATCCACTTGAAGATTGAGCGAATATGCTGGAGTTCCGCATAAAAAGGTCTATTTAAATATTTAGTAGCTGATGCAGTTTATGGTTATTGTTATTCAAGTAGGGTATTGGTGGAAAACTTATTCCAGGATTTTTTAAAGTGGTCTGATTGATGGCCCCTTAGATTTTATGACATTCCGCATAATTTGACAATACACTTGTATATAAGAAGATACATACATACATATCATAGTATTTGTGTGTGTAAGTGCATATAAAGAAACTTAATTACGGTTGATCGTATTTGACTGAATGTTTTACGAGTAGATAGCTAAGAAGCATGTCAGGCTGATGTTGTCTCTGAGACTTCAGTCAACCTACCTCAATAAATTTTGGAAACTTGCGCCTGTGTTCAGATGATATCTCTCATGAATCTCAAGTCTGCAACTATCAGCTCAAATTGATATACTATTTAGATGGATTTTCAATACTCTTATTGAAGAACTACCCAACCATTATTAGCCCCCTGGGACTGATATGTAATAAATCATTACATGCGGCTGTCTTTATCAAGAAGTAACGACTATTCCCCCCTTTTAAAATAGTGGTAAAAAGAATAATGTCTGCTACTGCATACCCATTTCGCAACTGTCGGTTACCTCCAAACTGTTCGAAATGATTGTCAAAGCGAAAATGTAAAGGGGTGCTCAGACTGGAGGTACTTTTCCAGTAGCGTTTTTTTAACTGATCACGCGTGATCACTGTCAAACCAAATACATAATTTTGTTTCAGTATTCATTGCCATTTCATCATGAAAAGACTTACGCCTCAACAACGTTTATAAATCGTAAAATAAAATTACGAAAATCGACGCTCTGTGAAAAGCGTTCATCGTGCGCTCAGACCAACTTATGGTGTTCAGCGATGAGGTCCACTTTTGGCTTAAAGGCTACGTCAATCAGCAAAATTGTCGTATTTGGAGTGAAGAGCAACCCGAAGCCAGAAGCCATTCAAGAACAGCCATTACATCCATTGAAAATATCCGTTTGTTGCGGCCTATGGGCTGAAGGAATCATCGGCCCATATTTCTTCTAAGATGAGCCTAGCCTCAATGTAACAGTGAATGGCGAACGCTATCGCGCCATGATAAACGACTTGTTGATGCCGGAAGTTGAAGGCCGTGATCTCCACAAATTCCCTAAGCTTCATCTCTAAGTTGGATTAGGCTGCATTTATTTGAAGACTGTATTCTCAGCTTGCTATAAAAGGGCTCGAAAGTATACGATAGGTGTTTCTTAAGTGTTCTCTTCGATATTTAAGATATTCTGAGCGTACGACTTTTACTTTTCCCTCTCCAAGCTAAACATGATTTTTTGATCAACTGTCATCTTGACTTTTTCCACGTACCTTCATATAGTCGAAACACTGTGCGACGCCACACAAAAATAATGTAATAGAGTTAAATGCAGCTTCTTGGCGGCCAATTGACATCACCATATCAACTGATTATTCGATGTTCGCCGCTTTGCTTTAGCAAAAAGCGACCCAGTTGACATTGCGACATGTCTAACCATAAACTAAATTTCTTACAAATCGCGGATGTTATTTCAGCTGTCAGAGTTAAAAATAATTGTACAATTTGTGCGTCTGTCTCATGCATATTTTCCAGATGCTAGAAATTTTTTTCGCTGCTCTTTTTTCTCATTGCTAAACAATAAAACAATGCTGAACCACAGAAATAGTTGCGCATAAAGAAATAAGCAAAAATATTAAAGAAAAAAAATTTAAATAAATAAGTAAAAGGAAATTAAGCGGTAGTGGGTCCAATGACTTCAGTTCGGCCAGACCACTTGTGCGATAATAAATTGTTATTATCGGAAATGTCCAACAGTCTCGCCGCATAGCAGCTCAATTCTTCAAGCTTTAAATTTTATATTTTGCAATACATCTCGCATTGTAGCTCAATGAACGTTGTCAAAGAGCGCCAACAATGGCCAGCCAGCCGACAGCAATTGTAGATAAACGCTCCAATGCGCGGTTGTTGTGCTAAAGTAACAGCTGTAAACACCCAGCCGACAACAATGAAATACAATTGCTTCAAGGGCCATTTTCATCTTGTAAGGACATAATTTATCGTAAAACACATTTTTAATCAGTTGCTGGCCGAACAGTGAAATGGCGCAGCTAGACAAAGTGTTTGTGAGCGAGTTGTGTTACTCGCAGGAGACTTTTACAATTGCTAACTCTGCTGGAGGTAGGGGAATTAATTGGCAAAGCACGCAGACACCAATCAAATTGAAGTTTTTGCGATTTAATTAAACTTGGAAAAGTTCACAGTTTTTTAAAAGTTGTGCTTAAATTTATTATGTACACACTTATATAAGTAAATATTTAACTTGAAAATTTAAGAAAATGTAGTTTCTATTTTTTATTTGGCTTCACCGCTGCCGCCTCCGGTCGATTAACCTTTGAGATATTTTCCATTTTATTATCGAAATTATATTGTCCGAGCATTAATAGTTGGTTATGTAATTATGAGCCGATAAATGGCAAATGTAAAAGACGTTCAGACAGTTTCATAAGCTCAAGAAACTGCTATATAACCTTGTTACATAATTCAAGTTGCATAACCCACAACATAGTACATAGCAGCACTACGATGGGTCCAAACGCAAGAGGAAATTAAGCGCAACAAGTTGCCGTACTTTCTTAAAAAACAAGGAGCTATAAAACCTTAGACCTTTTGCTTAAAGTCACACTCTCAACGGCGTGGAACTTAACTCGGGTTTAATACATAGCCGCCATTCTAGACAGAATGTTCGACTACAACCGAAACGTAGAAGATCAATGGAAGACTACTGTCACTACATTGTGTGCCAGTGAAGCGGTATTTGGCTGCCGTCGGGTGACCGCTTTTAGAAAATACTTTTTTTCTTTAAGTTCCCTTAGTTTTGCTGTCCCTTTGCCATCTCACTATTCTTAACAACTTACAAACTCAACTCTCGAAACTATAAGGCCTGTTTAGTTGCTTACGTTTGTCATGATGTCACAGCTGGTTTCCGGGTTGTCCAGAACTTCTTGAGAAGATATCCTTGGATTTGCTGCACAGTGCGTCCTACACGAATCTGTACTAAGGCCAACACTGTGGAATGCAATGTACGACGGGATTCTTAAGATTCATCAAATGAGCCTGTGGTGGATTACGCAGATGGTAACTGATAAACGTAACGACTGCTTGAGGCAACGCTAATCTAGAACTGGCGGCGCAAAAAACTGAGAGAGTCTCACTATTTCGGTTAGCGAACATAACAAAACATCTCAAGCATGGTTAAAAAATCTTGGAGTCCACATCGATGAGAAGCTAACATTCAAGAAGCATCTAAAAATAACCAGTTACAAGGCAATAGATGACCTCAAGAAAGTAGAAGAAAGATGCTTTCAACTGTTACTGACTCTATTCTCCTTTACACCGCCCCAGTATGGCCAGGAGGCCGAACAAGACGTTCAAAAGAGGTACAGTATGTAACCTAGATTTTCAGTGGGCATAGCGGCTTTCTTGCGTACCTGCACCGTTTTAACCTAGCATATAATTCGACCTGCCCTGAGTGGTACAGTGAAGATGAGAGTGCACGTGAGTTTTCACTGCACCAGATTTTATGAGGAGCGCTTCGAGTTCGCAAATGACCTCGGCGTCGTCCCCACACCAGATAACTTTGCAACGCAAACGTTGAACTCAAAAGAGAAATGGGAAGCAGTAAAAAAGGTTGTAGCAAGGATTGTAATAAAACTTCGAAACTTAGAATGGGAGTGCAAAGCGAATGCGACCGATCTAGAAAACCCAAGGATGCGTCATTAAAAGAAGACATTTGAAAACAGATCATCTGTACCTGGGTACCTGGTGTAGCCAAAAGGCATAAACAGGGCTCTATCTTTGTGAAATGCTTTTAGCAGTCCCTTGGTGGAATCAGCCGAGAGGGGAAAAATGTTACAGGGTTAGTAGCAGCATGCCCCACATACCCACCTTTGTCACTTTACTTGAGTGCTTCTAAAACTCGCTACTACTATTTTCGTCCGATTTTTCTTCCTCTTACATATTTTAACAAGATCTCAAAGTGTTCAAAAATTGATTTTTCGTTGTCGAGATTTATATTTAAGCCATCTATTAATTCACACTTTTTGTAACTTTACCTTTATTTTTTCTTTGTTTTTAATTATCATTGTTCTCATGTAATCTAGTCTGTTAAAATGTAATCGTAGACTGAATAAACTTCAACTGAATTGAAAAAAATTAAGACACTGTCAGGTGTTTTATGAGGCAAAAAATGTTGTGAAATTCTGCATCGGTGCAAGCATTTGAGCTTATCTAAGTGCAGGCAATTGTTGATGTTAGTTGTAACAAGCACCGCCAAGGAGCACCTTGCTTGGGTGTGATAAATTGTTCGATAGCTACAAAATGATATAATATTATATACAGATATATTAACAATAACAACAATAACAATAACAGTTAAAACACAAGTTAACGACAGACCTTTAGAGTCGCTAATCTAAATGCCGAAACTAACACAAATCAGTGGTGAACGGTGCGGAACAGGCACCGACCACCATCTACCAACCACCGACCACCGTCCCATCAGAGAATGTTGCTCCAAAAACTATATGTGTGGCAAATTGCACACAATGTCTGACATACCCACACATATACAAATCGTTAACAGACATTGGCCGGGCAAAGTCAGGCCAAAGTAATGAACAAAGCCCCAACAAATAATGCAGACAAAAATTATTGCACCGAAGACGCAAGAACAGCGAATTCCAAAGTCCCCTTCTACCTGGCGGCCGCGAACTGGCAACGCTTGTGAAAGCGTTCTGGTGTATTATGTGTATGTGTATGTGCATGCTTTTTGTTTTCTTTTTAAAGTGTTTTGTAATACACATTCGCAATATTGCATTTTTACCCGGGCAAAAAACAAAGCAACACGGAGTTGCGCCGCTCCCATAAAATGGCAGACCCAATACACAATCCAAGCAAACAAACGTACATATGTAAGTGTGTGGAACGATATGTATGTATTCATGCACGTTAAAAAACAAGCATAAAAAAATTAATAAAATGAAAATAACATTCAGCAGTAAGCCCATTTGTAGCCAAATTTATTTGAGTTGACTTGAATTGCGCCTCCCGGCTTTTCCAAACAATTTTGCAAATTTGCTCAAAATTACATGAAAAGTGTACTGTCCAACTTAAGCCATTATTTCTTGCCAATTTGTGACAGTATGAATACGAATTTTAGTAGATAGAGTAAAGCATATTTTGAGGTTATCCACAAGTGAATCCATTTTTTCCATCCATACTTAGTCCTGCTATAAGTGCTGTTACAAGTTAACTCCGTTATGGATATGAATTTATAATACTTTTTTATTTAATCATGTAAATATTAAAAAACATTTTTTGAAATTTCGTTCGAAATGCTCACTATTTGCTTTTACACAAGCCTTCAAACGATTAGGCCATTCAGCTACTACAGCACGCACGGTTTCCATGGATATTGAACGGTCTCCATGGATATCGAACCAAAGATTGTTTGAGACTCTCATAATTTCTGTGAGGTCTTCAACAAGCCATGTTCTGCAATTCTGACCACAAACTGTAGTCCAATGGATTCAGATCTAGAATTCCAGATGGCCAATCTTCTGTGGCTATTAACCCAGGAGTATTATTTTTTAGTCACTGCTGGGTGGTTTTTGCCTTATGGGCTAGAGCGGAATCTTGCTGGAAGATCCAACGCTCTCCATTGAAAAGAGTACTGCTCAACTGGTTCTCAACGCCTTCTAATGCATCCTCCTCATACACTTTTGCACCGGTCTTAAGACCTTTTTCGCAGAACTGAAAAGAAGTAAGGCCTTTACAGGACACTCTCCACCAAACCATTACGGAGGCTAGATGGTGGCAACGCTGCATCCTTGAGACAACATTTTTTGCGTCTTTAGAAGTTTTTGCATAGATTTTGTCGTCTTGTTTATTAAAAACTTCTTCAACAGTGAAAGTTTTCTCATCTATGAAAATAATATTTTCATGGCCATTGACCGCGTGTCACCGACAAAGCTGCTTACATCTGTCGAGTCTAACTTTCTTCAAGGATGTTGTCAAAAGAGGACCAGTTGAGCGACGGAAGGCTTTTATGTGGAGATCATCTCTAATGTGGATCATCCAATTCCGGCAGCAAGAAATAATTTATCATGGCTCTGTAACCTTCACCAATAAGCGGCGTCGTCAAAAAAAAACAAAAACAAAGAAAACAAAACAAAAACAAAAATTTTGAGCTACTTAAAACTTGCAATTTCTTGTGCACTAAAATGTATGTGCTCTAATTTTCGCCTCTAATATGCGCCTTCAAATTTTTTTGGTTTTAATTTTGAATTAAAACTTTGAGATTTTGATGAAAATTTGTCGAATTTTTATAAATTTTGTACAAAGTTTGAAACTTGGGTTATTATGGTATTTGTTATAGAAGGAACTATATTTCATAAAAAAAAGCTGAAATTAAAACATTAATAATTAAATAGATGAAAATTCTCAATACGCGATGCCTTTATAATAATTTCGGACGTTGTAATAATCGTATCTTAAAGCCTTTGTTCAACGATTCAAATAATTTTGTATTTCAAATTTTGTAAATTAAAATTTCTTTGGTAAACATAACCGAAGTAATGCGGGATTGGTGCAAAAGTTATATATAAATGAAGTTTAGTAAAAACGAATTTCTCGAAAAACTTCAGCAGTTTTTTTTATATAATCGTTAATTCTATAAAAGTCACTGCTTGCTCATTAATCTAAAAACACCATCTTTCACTTTCCTTTTCGATTTGATAAGTGGGATGATGAGAAAATTAATTTCAATATTCCTCAGCGAAGCTTACGGAATCATGATTTTTTCTGGTTAGGGATGGCAAGAACTAATTATTCTTCCAATGCTCCGATTTCTGGAACATTGGGAGAATTAAATTCGCTTTCAAATCATATTGGCTCAGATTTTTCTTCAACAAAGAACCCCTTCAAAATGGTACTAAATGAATTGTTCAACAAAATTCTTAGTATTAGCAAATAATCTTTTTCCGTAAATTATAAGAAATGTTACCTTTTTCTTTCATTCATTACACTGAAAGTAGTAAATCAGAGTTTTAATTACTCTTGAGTAAATTATTTAGCATTAATCTGTTTTTCATAGTCTGTAAGAAATACTGTTTTTTTAGACTATTAATTGAATAAATAAATACATAAATTGTTAATAACTTTTTCATGAGTTTTCTAAATACATATGGCGCAAAAATAATCACTCTATCGGAAGACTTATAATTTTCGCAAATGGCGTCGTACGTCTCTCATATTTGACACTTGTGAACTAGACAGCTACAGTGTAAAGATGAAAATAAAGATTTCCATCACTTAAAATATTTTTTTTATTTGTTGAAAAAATTTATTCACAAACAAAATTGGATAGGTATTTATTACAGTAATCGTAATTTCTAGACTTTTTCAAATTTTCGAAAATACACTCAGAGGTTTGCCATTGCCTGCCGCGAAGCGATTGCTATTCGAAAAAACTTGTCCAGTCATTTGACCTTTCTTGACCGGAGATTCGAAGCTGAGCATTTCCGAATGGTATTCACGCACCATCCATTCGGCTATGGTGGCCTCAATACCAATATTGGCCAAAAAATCGTCGCCATGTCCCCAAAATGCTCTACATTTTATGCAAAGGGCAAAAAAATTAGCCCAAATATGCACGAAAAGGTGAATAAAAATAAAATTTGGCAGTCTACTGCACAAATCAGTGCATCTGGCAGCCCTAAAGAAGGTATGTATGTGTGCATGTATGTACAAAGTGAGGCATAATTAATCACCCTATCATCGGTGAACTAGACGGCTACAGTATATAAACAGACAGACGATGGAGCGCGTAAAGGTCAAAATAAAAATTTCCAACACTTAAAAAAAATTTTTTTTCTTAATAAAGAAGTTATTTAAAAGCAAAATTGGATGATTAATTTTGCACCAGAAAAAGTGAGTTTTTGAGTATTATTTAAGTTTTTTTTTTAAGAATCTCATATTTAGTACACTCAATTTTTTTAGTTTTATGTTTCACGATAACAAAATAATGTAACCGGAAATAAGATAAATATGTGAAACTACTCTACAACATTTAATTTACGAGCTGTATGCCTATTAAAATTTTTCGCCACATTTTACTTGTCACATGACACATGAGAACTATGAATAATTTAATGGAAAATGCATTGATTTCGATTTCCTGTGACAGAATTATTAAAATAAATATAAATTATTTTTTATTATTATAAATTATTAAAAAAATAAATAAAAACATAATATTAAATCATAATCAGTAAATATAATATTTAGTTTTCATGCAGGCAATCATTCAACTATGTATATATTTTAACCTTTCCAAAGATACACTATTAAGATTCTACCAACGAAATTGTTGTAATTGTAGTATTTGGAACAAGGCCTAAGGTTAGATCAACAAACTTTGTAATCTAAAAAAAATATATATGTATGTATGTGAATTAACCAAAAGCAAAGCCATTGATAGCTTCCCATCAATAGCTTGGTTTTGCATCAGTGATTTATTTGATTTCACTAAATGCTCCTGCTTGACTAAATTCTGTTTATATTTCAATTTTATTTTTATTTCTCGTTTTTTATTTTTTATTTTCCGCTTTTTGTTTTTTTGTTTTAATCACCACTAAAAAGTGCCATTTTTGCTTACATTTGAGGGCGTGTGGGGCAGCCGGCTTTAGCCACTTGTAATATAAGCCCAAGTTTACTGATTCGAGTAAAATTAATTGTTTAACTTATTTCACGACAATCTGCCAATTTACAATTTAATTGTTGGATTAATTTCAGTGTAGTGAGTGGGATTATATGCACGATGGCATTTACAGTTCTTTGCAATCAGTCAGGCAGAACAGGGCAACCAAATAAAAATAGGTTAATAAATAAGCAAAATTGCTGTTAAATGCGAGAATATACGGAGTCTTTGTTCAAATAGCAGTTGCCTTCTTTTTATGCCTAGAGTTGCCAGGGATACGTAAATTCCATTAGACTACATTCATTTACAAACTAACGTTAGACTTTCAACTTTGTCTCGTGTCTAGATAGCGATCGGCGAACGGAAAGGCAAGATGGATAAATTTAAACAGCAGCAAGAGGATTTATCCGGTTGTTCAGGTGATTATCACAGGTCTGGACAATCGGCAAACTACTAGAGTAAAACACCCAGTCCTAAGGCAGGCCAAAATTAAGAGTGATTCCGAAAGCAGTCTACTGGATCGACCAGCGGTCGGCAACGCGGTCTATACTACAGGCGAAGATGATATATCTTTGCGGATACCCAGTATCCAAGGGCCAGACGGCAAAGCCTCCCACTGATCCAAAGACCAAATCGGATGATACTCCATCACAGAGGGCTGCGCTGAACAAAACCCGGGAATAAAAGATGAAATTGGGTTACAAAAACTCAATCAAGTTTCTTGAGAAGCTGAGTTAACGTGACCCAAATCCTCTTTCCACACGGGATAAAGCGCTAAGGGAGAAGCACGCATACAACGTTCGAACATGTAAGAATCAGCATGCTTTGAGTACGAACGCGAGGTTTTCAAAAGAGCCAGTGCGAAAAAGACGAGCCCGCGAAAGCCGGAACAGCCTTCGAAGTCGAAAGCCTCAGGCGGAACAAAGCCTTCAAACACGGAGACTGCCCTCGACTTGAGACCTTCAACTTCAAAAGCTGCAGCTTCGGCTAAAAAAAGGCGTCTGAGAACAAGCAGTTGAAATCAACTTCAAGCTTGAGCTCACCGCTAAAGCTACAAGTGGCCATTATCAACCGCGGTCAGCCGAAAAGTAAAATCACAAATGAGAAGTGGCTACTTGTAGAAGAGAAAATAATGAGACTTATTCTCACAAATACCAAACAAGACTACAATAAAAACAGAGTCATGTTTGACGGTTTCAAATGGCACAACGGAGTCAAGGTGGTGGGATGCAACAACAGGGAGTCCTTAGAGCATTCGCAGCCTTAGATGTGGTACCATTAAAGGTTGCACCTTTTCGAACGACCGCAAGGGTAAATTGTTCCTTTAGACTCCCAGACCAGTGTAGCATCGTCCAAGCTGAGATCTGCGCTATAGAAAAAGCAGCAAAGCCGATAGGACTAATGGACTTACCTCCAGGAAACCTCACCATTTTTGTTGATAGTCAAGCAGCGATCAAGGCACTGGCCTCAAAGCACATCAATTCAAGAAGTGTTAAAGAATGCAGGAGGTCGCTCTCGCTTATCCCACAACACAACATAACACTTTGTTGGGTCCCCGGCTATTCTGGGGTGGAGGGAATTGAAAGGGCGGAAAGAGGGGAACTGAACCTTCAAAATCGTTCTGAGTGATCTGACTTGCCACAGAGTGATAAGTACTGAATAAGGAATATTATATAAGAGAAAGAAGTTAGAAGAGGGAAGATAGAAAAATATCTTCTCGTACAGCCAGACGGTCATCAAATCAATGGAGGTAGTTATACTAAGATCAAACGCTGCTGAGGAATGCCCGACAGCTCTAAATGATATCATATCAAGGTCAGCCTTATATGAGCTCCGGGACATAGAGATATCAAAGGAAATTGCAAGGCCGATGAGATAGCCAGAAAGCGTACTAATCTTCCACTGCTCAAAAATAGAGTCAATATTGGGATTCCTATGGCAACTTGCAAATTTAGGATGAAAAATATTATTCTCCAGGAGGCCAATAGGTCATGGAGAGCAGAAAAGAGAAGAAAAAAGAGTTACAACAAGGCTAATTTGGCCGCAAATAGATCAGAAAAGATCAGGAGGTTTGCTCAACCTCTCAAGAGAGAACATCTGGGAACTGGAGAAGTTGTAGAAACGAGGAAGAAAAAGAGACAGTAGAACACTTCCTCTGTAATTGTCCAGCCTTAGCTAGGACCAGAGCATGGTTTTTAGGAAAATACCATTTTGACTCTCTCACGTAAGTATCCGGTATTAGGATTAAACTTATCCGAAGCTTCATAAAAGAGTCTAACTGGTGCCATGAAAAGTAAACAGTAAGGCTCCCGTGTTGCACAGTGGTACCACAAAGGACCTACCTGGGGTAAGTGAGTTGGCTACTCTAAGCCGACTGCCACAAAAACCTAACCTAACCTTGAAGTTGCAATAAAGCTTAGTATTAGAAGAAAAAATATCACAATGGGTCGAGTGTGAGCAGTTATTAACCGCATATACTTTTCTCAGCCTCACCTAACAATACTCTGGTCAAAGTTAGTTGCTTTTGGATTAAAGCATAATTCAGATTTACTAGCTACCTTTGAGTTGGATCAAAAATTACGCCAGTTTTTATTAGTTAAATTGCATTTAATGCCTTTTGCCTTCAATGCATTGAATAAATCTAATTTTACCGTTTCCTCGCCATTCATATGCTTCGGTAGTCTTGCCACGTTCGATTAGTCATCGCCCACAGATGAAAAAAATACAAGTCAACAAGAAATGATTAAAAATAAAATTTGTGAAAAAAAAACACAAAAATGGTAAAAGCACACAACGCAAGGCAAGACAAGACAAAACAAGTTGCATCAGCGTTCGGCCAGCAAACAACTGGTCCGACGACAGCTTGTGCAATAAGGCTGTTGCAGTTTCAAATGCGGAAAATTGGTTATTCATGCCACACGACCAAGATGACGGCGATGCGACGCGGCAGCCAAAGTCCGAAATGACTCGATTACCACATTTTGTTGGGGCGGACAGACGAACAAGAGGCGGCTAAGTTTGGCACTTGAGCTCGCCGTCAACCAAATTCGTTGGCTATGCACTCGTTGGCCATGCCCGGATGACACATTGTACGCGATCTTAACGAAACAAAACAACAAAGCTGCAGTTACTTGGCAAGATGAACGATTCTAGATAAAGAAACAAAACCAAAAAACCTGCTGCCAATTTATTGCAAAAGGCAATTTAAGAGGCATTTAAATTTTATTTCAATAGCCAAATAAGCGGCAAATGAATGACAACGGAAATGCTTATAAATTCACACACATACACACATACGCAAATAAGTAATATAAAACAATTTAAAGAGGCAACAACTAAAAGGCAAAGTGCATAGTGTGAGTTGCCGTAGTAGCCGTGAATCATTATGAGAATTTTTGAATTTGCAACTGCCGAAAGGATGCACAAGTAATGGATTGCAATGGCTTATCGTGGCCGTAAAAGCGCAACTCATCAAGTATCTACCAGTTAAATGCTAAATAAAATAATTTTTATGCGCATTTTACCTTGCAAGCCAAAGTCTAAGCAGCCTACAAAGCCTAGGTATGTGTGTGCGGGCGAGTATGTGCGCTTGCTGACGACGCATGACAACTCCTCCCTCGCGCTTGTGCCGCTTGAGTGGTGCGCATGCGCAGCCATGCACTTGAAAACAGCGCCGGATTGAGCCACCAAAATGGGCTATAAATTATGCGTGAATGTGCGTCGAAATGTAGCGTCAATGCCAAAGCGGCTGACGACTTGTGCACTGTGTCGCCCGAAGCGTATGTATGTGTGTAGTTGGTTGGCGCGCCTCTTTCGCTATTTATCGCCTAATCAATGTGGGCCAGCAGCACTGCCATGCGACGTGATCCGGTCCGACGCAATCCGTCCACCTTGCTGACCACTTCCAAGTGCATTGTCACATTCGAATGCATTTGTAACGGCATTTTTATTTTTGCGCACTGACTTTGATTTGCCACTAAGCGTTTGCTGCCATAATTTACTTCTTGTTTTTAATGTTCGATATTTGTTGTTTTTGGTTGTGCACACTATTTAGTCAATGAGTTGTAACTGTTTTGTATTATGTGAGCCAACTATAACAACAATTATTATCTTTTTGGTGTAAGTAAGTCTTTTAAGTAAACACAACTCAATATCGCACACATTTTTTAAAGGTGTTTTGTGCGCTCAGCTAATATCGCTAATCGATATTATTTGCTTTGCTTTATTGAAAGCGAAAATGTTTACACCTCTCCATTGTTTGAAGTTTTCTTAACATTAATAAATACATATGTTAGTACTTCCTTGAGCTCCAAAATATTTTAGCAAATCAAATTTTACTGAACATCTGATTATCATTTATTGCTCCTCCTTGAGGAAAGAGAAGTAAATTTCGAGTTACGACTTTTTTACTTTTGAAAAAGGTGAATTCATTTATTTGCCATTATGTCCGCATGAAGCCAACGAATCTCAAGGCTGGTTTTATGATTTAAATCTCTCTTCAGTCACACCGATCCGGCCCTTGTCATATTCTAGTCCCCTCACTGCACTCTTCAATATCCGGTACAGTCTGAGCAAACTTCTTCTTGATTGAAGCTATAGCCGCTTAAACGATTTTGGCCGACCGCAGTTGGATTCACCTAGTGAAATCAAGTCCTTCTCCACCTGATCTTTCCAACCGCAGTGGGTACCATATCGAATACTTTCAGAGCTAAAGTGTTACCGCTGGATCCCAATCTCCCAACAACTACGATTTCGCCTCCAACGCAAAGGTCCAAAAATCTTCAGCAGAATCTTTCTCGCGAACACTACGACGAACGCCTCATTGGATATTGTCATCGTCCAAGGTTCTGCGCCATTTAATAGGACGGGGGCATAATAAGAAACTTACAAAGTGTGATTTCTGTCTGAAGAAACTTCTCCAATAAAACGGTACAGTTTACTCTCAATTTCCCTATGATAATCCTCCAACATTTTATTCCGGAGAGGTCTGCCTTTAGCTATCACGATGATTGGATTATGGGATTCTTCCATACGCACTACGTGGCCAGCCCAGCCTTAATAAACACCTTCGCCGTTGCATAGGTCAATTAGTTCGTTGTTATACCATTTTTGGTATTGGGATCTCGTAAGGGATCAAACATTTTTCTCAAAAGAATGCGTTCGAAGATCCGGAAGGAGTCCATCTCATTACGTTGTAGTCGTACCCTACCGATCGTTCTGTGATGTGTTAGACTGTCAGTCGAACTAACTTTGTTGGTATTATACTTAGATCTCTCATTGCTTGTGCTATCGTATATGGTCTCTTTATGCTGCCAAAAGTATATTTAACATCGATGAATAGCACATGTAGATCGATGTTGTATTCAAGGCATTTATAAATATTTTGCTGGAGAGGAGACGCCTATTAAGTATTAAGTAGAGTAATGCCTCTTTCTTTCTTGTGCTAATCGGCGCCAGTTGGGCACACCAAGTGAGAAATGTTGCTCCATTGCTCGTGCATGCCGGATTGCTGAGCAGGAATCTCTGAGAGCAGGAGTGAGAGTCGAGTGGCAAATCTTCCCGCCACTGTCTTCCATCCATCACAACATGATCGATATGGTTTCGCGTTTTTCGATCAGGAGATAGCCACGTAGCTTGGTGTATTTTCTTATGCTGGAATCTGGTGCTGCAGACTACCATGCTTCGGCCAACGGCGAAGTCGATCAGTAACATCCATTACTGGATGTTTCGTTGTGCAGGCTGAATTTTCCGACTGTAGGACAAAAACTTCCCTCCATGCCCACCCTGGCGTTGAAATCGCCAAGCACATACGCCCAGCGCCCTGGGATGCTTCGCCTTCTCACACTAGCTCGCTCTCGAATGGGTGTTCGGAAGCTACCCAGAGGATACTTGGGATAAGCCCGGAAGGTGTGAGCTGCTTGAACCATATGTAGAAGAATCGTTTTGGCTATTCCCAAGTGAATGACAATCAGTGAGTTTCCTCACTTGCGTGGGCTTCTGCATACGGGACCAACCTCTGTTGCTTCCGCACTCTGTTTTATCACATTTTTTGTACAGCGGAATAATCCCCAAAACATGCCAAATAGTCCATTTCCGGTATAGCCATCAGCACATTTTTCGATTCAGCTTTTATCTCCTCAATCGACTCGAAACGCGTTCCCCGGAGTGGTCTCTTGAGTTTTGGGAATAGCCAGAAGTCACACGGAGCCAAATCAGGTGAATACGGTGGTTGCGGAACGATATGCGTGGAATTTTTGGCGAAATGGTCACGAAGAACGAGTGCAGTGTGAGACGGTGCATTATCGTGATGCAAAAACCAAGAGTTGTTGGCCCATAATTCTAGTCTTTTTAGACGAATTGCTTCACGTAAACGACGCATAACGCTCAAATAATATTCCTTATTAACAGTTTGGCCAGGTGGAAGGAATTCATAGTGCACCACACCACGAAAATCGAAAAAAACTGTCATCATGACCTTTATTTTTGAACGACTTTGACGTGCTCTTTTCGGTCTGGCCTCGCCTTTAGCACGATATTCGCTTGATTGGTCGGTTGTTTCAGGGTGACTTTTCGTATTCCCAAATGGTCTTTCAAAATGGTTTTCACAGATCCTTCTGATATTCCGATCATATCAGTAAGGTCTTTAACAGTCAACCGACGATTTTTGAACACTAACTAATTCACTTTATTGACGTGTTGGTCATCTGTTGACGTCGATGGTCGTCCGGAGCGCTCCAAGTCATCAACACGTTCTCGACCTTCTTTGAAGTCTTTGTACCACTTATAAATATTTTTCTGCGACATGGTCGAATAACCAAATGCCTTCTGCAACATGCTAAACGTTTCCGCAGCCGAAATTTCATTCCGCAAACAAAATTTGATGGCACTTCTCTGCTCAATCAAATCAAACATTGTAAAAATCAAAAAATGCACTCTTGGTCGTTTGGTAAACACAAGCGTAAATATATTACTGATAATGACATTCACATGAAAGTTGGCCAAGATGTTATTAACAGTGCTGCCAACTCATGAAAAAAATAACTAGAGCGAAATTTTAATCCCGCGAAGTTTGGCAAATAAATTCACCTTACTTTTTGCCCACAGTAGTATAATCGGTCTTTAGGGTCTTTAAATAATATACAACTCCAACTGCCGTCACTTTCCGATATATGAAATTATCGACAGCGTCTCCACCAGGTAGTATAAAGCGATACCCACACTTGGAAATATTACGTTTGAACGACTTTACCAAATACTGAATTTCAACTCTGCCAACCTACTATGTGGATATTTAATTTATTTTCATTTTCTTTAGCACTGTACTTTTGTTCAATTACAAAATTACTCATTGGGTGAGGCGAGAACGCTATCAGTGCCTTGCCTGCCATAGAGAAAATTCACACATTTCCTATTTCTTTTTGTAGATACTTAAATAGTTTAGCATTTGTTTTTGTGTTTAGAATATAGTTTTAGAGAAAATATATGTACATTTTTTCAATATTAGAAATTATATGGCTTTGCCTAAATCATTATACAGCAACTGAAATTAAATGCCAATAAAAAATACACAAAGCAACTAACAACCAATTGAGCAAGTTTTGCATGCGCTGAGTAAGATTGATTTGCTGCAGTAAGCAAATAAGTAAGTGCCGTATACGTTGAGTGCTATGCATATATTATGATACATATTTATAAGTTGTATTGCTGCGCGTTAATATTTTTTTTTTTTTTTGTAACTGGGTCAATGCCGTTGCTTAAATTTTCGATTACCAAACAAAGATTGACTATGCACTAAAAAATGGTTATGCTATAAAATAGTTTCAGAAATACAATCCATAAATATATGCATATGTATGCAGATGTAAGAACAATAATCTCATAAATATTTTTATTCCATAAACACAACTAACGCGCTGTTTGTAATGTAAGACTTGGCAGAGTAGATTAAAAATGGCCGTAGACATCAAGAGGGAGTTCATAGCAGACGGTGGTGGTGAATGGGGGCACTCATATAGAAGATGACGCAAAATGAGCCACCCAATTTTGTTTTTGAATCACTTTTTTACTAAATAAAAAAATATTTTTTTGTGCAATCGAAACCTTTATTTTGACCTTTACGCGCCCAATTGCTTGTCTGTTTGTATACTGGAGCTGTCCAGTTCACAAGTGCTGATTAATTTTGCGCCACCTTGGAGCAGTACAAACCAATTGAAAGATTGTTTAAAAGACAAGCTCATGTGCTGCTTCACTGAGAATACTTGAACGGAGAAAAAAGTAATTTCGCTGGAGAAGAAATATATCCATTTGTGGTCAGTTTAGGGTTAAAGAGAGCGAATGATAATATTTTGAGAGTGTTTGTTGAAGGCTCCTGCTGGAACGAAGCTGGAAAACCAATTTACTAAGAACCAATTAGCGATACTGCGATTTACAGTGCCCTTCTAATATTTCATAAACTACAACCTTTCGCCTCGTCAAGATCATGATTTAGTTGAAAAGTTCAGCGCGTGATTTACTTACTTGGCTTTGTTAAGCTTTGAAACCTTATAAAGGGTGATCAGATACTTTTTTCAATAGGGTTTTTTTGACAGATCATGCGTGATCAACTGTCGAACTAAATATATAATTTTTTTCAGCATTCATTGACATTGGATCATGAAAAGACTTACGTCTCAATAACGTTCACAAATCGTAAAATTGTGTTACGAAAATCGACGCTCATTTTTCGTTTAAGAGCTACCGCAATAAGCAAAATTGCCATATTTGAGCTGAAGAGCAACCCGAAGCCATTCAAGAATAACATTTACATCCATTGAGGAATCATCCACCAATATTTCAACAAAGACGAGGCTGGCGCCGATGTAACAGGGAATGGCGAACGCTATTGCGCCATAAAAACGACTTTTTGATCCCGGAAATTGAAGCCCGTGATCTTCTCAACATTTGATTTCAACAAGACAGCGCTACTCGCATTACAGACCGTGAAATAATGTATAATATTTACTGCGTCGTCGTTTCAGTGAGCAGTTTAGCTCTCGTCTTGAGCCAGTGGATCGGTCACCAAGATATTACACCTTTGGACTCCTATTTGTGGGGTATATAAAGTCTAAATACTTTGTGAATAAACCTGCTTCCATTGAGGCATTGGAGCTAACATTACCACCACGAGATATCGATCGAAGCCTTCCAGCGAGTCATTCAAAATTGGTGTTTACGGATGACCGAATTACGGCGCAGTTGCAACCAACATTTGAAAGGGATTATCTCTGAAAAATAAATGTCATGAATGATTCTATGCGCAAATAATAAAGATATGAAAAAGAAATAATAAGATAAGAAAATTATTTCATGCAGCTCAGAGGAATGTTATAGGTTTGAGATTATATGAATATAGCTTGCAATTCTTCGGCAAGACACAAATAAACATTTTCCTTTCTATCTATTTATTGTACAGGGTTGGCCATATTAAACTGGCACATTGAGTAACCCTATAACTTTTTACTGTAATTTGAAATCTAAGGTTTACGTCAACAAGCCAAAGACACTAGGCGCACTTAAGGCCAATATCCGACGGGAAATAGCCGCCATATCGGCCGAGACGCTGGCCAAAACTATGGAAAACGCCGAAAAACGGGCACATTACGCTATACGAGCTAAGGGCGACCACTTGCGCGATATCATATTCAAAAAGTGATGTAAACGAATCTCCTTGAACTAAATTAAATGTTTTTCACAATGAAACACAAAAAAATGTTTCTTTTTCCATATTTTTTTAATAATCACATGGGTCAGTTTAAGATGGCCAACCCTGTATATTATTTTATTTCTCGTATATTGAGTTGGGGAATACGTTCATAGTGTTTTTATTTTTTATTTTATTTCACAACTATGTGTTTGCTGTTTCGCAAAGGGTAAGTATTCTTTCGATAGAACTCTTTCTGCTCTGCAAAATTATGTTAATTGTATTTTTGAGTTTTTGAATTTTTTATTAGTTTTGAGGCTTAGAAATGGAATATCCAGTAGGCAAAACTCAACATTCACGTCACCTGCTTTTCTTTGCTTTTAATCGAGATCAAAAAATTGCCGAAGCACCCGGGACATTTGCGACGTGTATGGAGAAGGTGTCATAGGCGACCCTACAGCATGGAAATGGTTAAAAAAATGGCGACTTTTACGTCGATGATACGTCCCACAACGGAAGGAATTGTGAATTCGACGAAGAACGTCTCAAATCACTTTTGAAGGAGAACGGTCGTCAAACCAGTCGTGAATTGGCGGAGAAAATGAACTGCACTGAACGAGCAATATGCGGCCATAAACAGCGCCTTTTGTACCGAGTTGGCACGCGAGATGAGAAATGGTGCCTATGCATCAAAATGAAGCAAAGAAAGGAGTGGGTGACTCCAGGAGATACAGTGGGTGGCTCCAAAGCCGGTAGTCAAGCCGGATCTTCATCTGAACAAGATCATGATATGTGTCTAGTGGGACTGGGAGCGCTTGGTGCACTGAGAAATGCTCAATAAGAATGCCACGGTCAAAAGAAGAGCTCTACATTGTTCAGCTACGTCGCTACACCGCGTGAATGAAGCTATTTGACTGAAAAGTCCTGATCGTCATGGTCAAACTATTGCGCAAGTCGTCAAAGCCGCACTCCAAGAGCTCGAATGGGAGTCCCTTCAGCACCCGCCGTATTCTTCGGACCTTGCACCGACCGATTACCATCTTTTCCGCTCTCTGTCGAACCATATGAAGGGCGTTACCTTCGAGAACAAAGAGGTCCTTAAAAAATGACGACTTTTGACTGTCTCCAAGTTTAAAAATGCCGCTCAAGGGATCCCAATGGATTTGACGTCATATAAAGAGCCGAAACTAATAAGTCGAATACTCTAAAGAAAAGATTTAACCACCATTTCAGAACTGCTTAGAGAAATAGAACGACTCCTCACATTCTGGAATCAATTGAATAACGACACCTTGACGCAGAAAAAAAAACTACTGGGAAAATATAAAGAGTTGTCAAATACTTTAAGCACAGACCTCATACTCCCGAATCACAGTACTCCACTTAATGGCAAACTGATTTTATTGCTACACATCATTAATATTCTTTTATTATATTACCCCTTCATACTTTCAATATTCCAATTTTTTTCTTACACTTTCTGTTATTGAAAATCAAAATGTGGCATTACCCATCCAGAGCTCCAATAGCCCCCCCAAGGCACTTGGACGCATTAAAACCGCTAGTAATGCTAAGCACATGTGCTCACAGGCTGCTGGCAATGACGAGTGAATTGAGTTGAACAAAACAAAGGAAAGCACAAAAACAAATTCTCAACATACATTTTTTTTATTTATTTATTTTTTTTTTTTTTTCCAAAGAAACATAGAAGCGTGACAGCCACCAAGCACTAAACAGTCACCAGATAAATCTCCGCGACTCGAGATGGCACTTCAATTGAAGTTTAAAATGAAAAAAAGAGAAACAGATTTGAAAACAAATTAAGGAAGCAAAAAAATGTTAAGAAAAATTAAAAGCGGCTGCGAAGACAAAAATCATTAAAATTCACTATTAAGAAAAAAAAATCCAATTGAAAAATGCGGATTGAAGAAAGGAGCAGCAAGAAAGTATTATGCAGCGATAATCCAAAGAATTAGAAATGTAAAAACACACACGTATCTACACATACACAAGTTGAAATGTAAATTTCTATTACTGCTGATGATGCGGTGAGGCATTTCAAAGTGCAGCAACAACAGCAACCAGCTACAGTTAGAGCAGCGGCAAAAATAATGGTGCTTCTTCAAGCTTGAAGTGTTCGTCGATCATCGATCATCGGAGTTGGAAGCGTCTTACCATCAATGCATATGTATATAAACTGGTATGCATGTGTGTATGTAAATGGTTACCCCAAACACGAGCGCCACAATTTTTAAATTGAAAATTGCTTGATTTTAATTTTTTTTTTGCTTTCTGACTTTCTTTCATTATGCATTTGCTGTTTTGTTTTTTCTACGCTTAGCCTTTGTTTTCTTCGTGCCACTTGACCACAACGTGTGTGGACGAAGAGCAAAGAGCGAAAAACAATAGTCATAAAATATACACTTACTAATAAGTTATGAGGAACCGCAAAGTTGGAGTCGGTCAGTCGCGGTTGGACGCAACGGTTGGCCAGCTAACTGAGTAACCTCTGACCAGTGAACGCATTAAAATCTCAGCGAGACCACAAACGCAAGAAAGCCATAACAGCAGCTTAACAAATAATGCCTTTTGTGGTGGCGCGGTACGCATGCGCCTTTTTTGTAGTTTTTTTGAGTTTCATTTCTCGGTTTTGCTTTTGTTTAATGTGGTGGCTAATGTTGGTGGTGGTGGTTATGGATGCAGTTTACGCTGTTGGATATCTGATGAGTCTGTCGAGTGCATGAATTCGTAAAATCTTACATAAAATATGGTCGGAATCAGATAGCTCTCTGTGGTCGATCCAATGAAAACAAATTTAAAGAGCTCTACTTTCAAGATGACTTGGTTGAATTGGAAATCGATCGAAAGCAAATAACAAACCTCGATTCGCTGCCAATCTGAATTTTTACATGTAAGATGCAGATAAGCACCGAGTACCAAGTAATGGGAAAAAAACAATAACTGCAACCGTCACCTGCTTTGTCATTTTAATGGGGTGTTCCATAAATTACACGAGACTATTTAGAGAAATTCTGCATTCTGCGGCAGCTGGCGAGGAATAACCCTGCTCAAAGCCATCTACATAGTTCTAGCCACGGTCGTACAAAGAAGACTCCAATGTATTGAACGCTCCTTAAGGGACGAACAAGCTTGATTTCGCCCTCACCGAAGCTGTGTTAACCAAGCCAACACTCTTCGCATCGTAATAGAACAAACAGTTGATTGGCACTCCCCGCTTTACATGCTGTTCGTTGACTTTAAGAGGGCATTCGACACAATCAAACGAGACCCCATATGGCTGGCGTTGAGTAGAAAGGGAGTTCTCGCTAAGACAATCCGCCTGGCAGTGTTTCACAACGACAACATCAACGACCCATTCATTACTAACACAGGCGTAAGGCAAGGTTGTCCCCTGTTGCCCCTTCTGTTCGCCATTGTCCTAGACGACGTTATGGGCCAATTGACCCTGCACAAAAGAAGCATCGTATGGAGTTTCACCAGACATTTTGAAGACATTTTGGACTTCGCCGATCGTATCTACATTCTCTCTCACAAACTCACCGGCATGCAATCAAAGGCTAGTCAAGCTGGCACGCACTGTCGGACTGGAAATCAACATCACGAAGACAAAGGCTATGGGAGTCAATAAAGCATCGGATGGCCGATGGAATTTGTCAAAAGCTTCTGCAACCTCAGCTGCACTATCACGACAGACGACGGCTGCAGGCTAAACAAAGCAAGGTCGGCATTCGGGCGAATGCATACAGTATGGGGTAGTTCGCAAATCTCCAGTCGCACTAAACTACCATCACACAGAGGCTACAATCTCTCGTCAACAAATGCCTCCGCATCATCTGCAGTATATTCTGGGTGAAAACCATAAGCAACGACGCGCTGTGCAGATCAATGAATGAATATGGCAAATCAAACGCAGAAAGTGACGATGGAAGGTCAGACGCTTAGAAAACCACGAGAATGGCACTGGACTGCAATCCACAAGGTAGCAGAGGTCGCGGTCGGCTAAAGATCACTTGGCGAAGAGTCTTGTCAAGGCCCTATGCTCCTGAACAAGGATATAAAAATATACTTAGAGACAATTTTAAACGGGCGAGTTTGAAAACAGAAGTGCACATCGGATTGAGCAGGAAACCAGGTCTCAATCTCAATCTTGTCTGATATCTCTTTATCAGCAAGTAAAGGAAGTTTTACAGGACGACTTTGCTTACCTGGGAACCAGCAATAAAACCGCTACCAATTTTTTTAATAACTTTTTACTACATAAAAAAAATTATTTTGAGTGGTGGAAATCTGTATCTTTATCTGTTTGTATACTGCAGCTGTCTAATTTACAAGTGTCAAATATGATTGACGTACTACGTCATTTGCAAAAATTATAAATCTTCCGATAGGGTGAATAATTTTGTGCGACCTTGTATTTTCGTTTTTAGTGAAAAACACAGAAAATGGATTTCTTTAAAATAAAATATTTTATATTTATTCCTTAGACATCTTATCTCAACTTAGGATACTCGTAGAAGCTAATATGTTGGGCGTCGCTGCTGTCGAAATATTCAGATAAAATTTTATATACGGTCCGAGTGGACTCATATGCAGCCTAACTATTTCATGAATCACAACTTTCAATAATCTACCTATACATACATATACAAATCCATATACATAAGTACTATACATCCATATACAATTTTATATACTCATGGAAAAACATCAAACATTTTTTTATAAATACAGATTTTATGTTCACAGTTTTTTTAAATGTTTTTTCTTCTGTAATCTGTAAATGAAACATACATCAGCTAATTACTCATACTTCCGTGACAACGCCTCATATTTACAAGAGACTGTTGTCGGTATATGGCGCATATCAACTTCACTTGTGGGTATGTTAATATGTGTATATTTTTATCGTAATATACGTACGTATATTTGCGCTCGGCAAAGGCACATTTTTAATTAGAATCTAAGTGCGTTAAAATATTAATTAAAAGCAACATTGCTAAATCTGCTACAAGAAGTGAAAAGTTGTCTAACAGCCAGCTGCTTGGACAAGTCTTCGGACCATCAGAATGAAGAAAAAAAGAATAAAACTAAGAGGCAAATAAATGGTTGAATTCCGCCTAGACGTCTGGATGAATGGGCAGCAACTACTAAGCTTGTTGATCCGTCAAAATCGGCCTGTTGGATAATGGCGACTTGTAGAATGCGAAGTTGCCATGAGAATAAAAAGTTGATTTTCAAGTTTTTTTCCAGAGGAATAGCCAGTACTAGTAATTATGTATACAAATAAAAAAAATATAGTAACAGAAATAAATAAAATTGTTAAAGAAAACAGAAATTCAATTTAAAAAAGGCATACATATGGACGCGTATACCTATATGAAGCGGAGATAAATCAAGTGTAACTGACTGGAGTGGGCAAAGTAAAATTTCGCTGCCTACTAAATGCAGCAAAACGAAGTTAGTCTAGCGGGAGTTGAAGACGATTTGCGTGTGACGAATAAGTGAATGGGCATGGCTGCTTAATGTTGCTTATTATTATTTTATTTTATATTAAATAAATAACAACCAAATACGGCTTCAATGGCCGCCACACACATGCACATTTTTCTGTTTTCATCTTAACTGCAGATCATCACTTTTCGTCTTTTTTTTATTTATTTATTTTTTGTGTATTTTTTATTGCTTTTAACGCCTTTGTCTTTGCTCTGCATATTTGGTGCCTATTTCGTGTATTTTTACGAAATGGTTTTGCGGTTTTTGCACATTGTTGTTAATGCATTAATATTTTTCGTGGTTGTTTTCTTGTTTTTTGCTCAAGCCAGTGTTTCACCGTATTTAATTACACTACACGTACATATGTACACGCAAGTGTGGCTTTTTTCACCAGTGTGTACTATATGTTAAAATGTTTTTTATGTCGTATGTTTCACTTTTTATTTTCCATATACTTTTAGTACTCTTTTCTCAGTTTTTGTATATAAAATGACACTGAAACCGCATACATCGAAGGCGTTGTACAAGCTACAACACGACTACCGTTTTTGTTGTTACCCATTGTTGTTTGGAGGTGTTATACTACAATCTCGAATATACATAAATGGAGAGAAGAAAAACAAATGTTAGTAATAACTTTTAATGCACCTGTAATGTAAGATTATCACTTAGCAGAGTTTCCGGTCAAAGAGAATTGCGCGACCGCGTAACATTTTGAAAAGTGAAACACTGCGAATAATATTGCATTTAGTGCAATGTGAGAGAGAGAATGTCAGTCAAGTATATATAAGAAGTCTTATAAACGAGTGGGATATTTGTGGATTAAAACAAATAAAGACTTAATTTGTAATACTAATACTAATGCAGGTATACTACCGAGATCAAATTGAAAGCTTTGTATTGAAGTGTCATTGAGTAATCATGAGAAATGCACTTTTTTGTAAATTTGGTATAATATATTACATATCGATATTATTTAATCTGCCGTTTAATTTACTCTCACAAATGTATAAAAAATTATGCTTACGGTTTATTAAAAAAAACTATTTTAGCTATAGAGATCCTACTACAAAAACTACAACTACAACTTTCTGAGTCAAAAAAAATATTAAAGTCAACAATTTATTGCTAAAAATTTTTAAGAAGAAAAAAATAAGAAACAAGATAAATATTACTGCTTTTTAATTTTTAAAAATATTACTTAAATGGGGGTTTTCATGGTCCCTATAAAATATTATATATTTTAATAATAAACGGAAATTAGATAAAACCGATCTGTAAACATTTAAATTCAAGGGAATTGAATGGTAATTTTCAAATGGAAGAAATGACCTCTGCAGAATGGGTGATGGTTGCTTGGTGAATGCTTAATATTAAATTAAATATGTTTACATAGCAAACTTTTTACATGCATATATTTTACGCATTTACATATATATATACCTCGATTCTGTGTACTTTGAAAATTATCAAATATTTACTAATATTCAATATTGAGAAGTTATACAGTCTTTTTTTGTATGCGGAATGGAAAATAAAATGCTTTCTCATTTGCTTAATTTTAAATATGAAAAATCTTCTATGCAAATTCTAAACTATTGAATATTTGCAAATGGTTGATCATTTTTCAAGTGCACACATTCAGAACAATAGAACTATTCCCTAATTCGCTTTATTGCAACGCGATATCATTGAAAACCTTTCATACATACACATACACACTCACTTCATTTTCCGTTATTGCTCTCTTTTAATATTTTCTTCATTTCTTTATTTGCCAAATAATTGATCGTTTTATACTTGACTTAATTCCAGTGACTTTCTTATTTCATCTTTATTGAAAAATAAAAGTGAATGAATTATCTCGTTCATATTAAAAATGCAAAATTACAAACGATCTTCTTCAGCTTTGTTTTCTTCGAAAAGTTAAGAGAGAGACTCGTTAAAGGATGTTGGAAAAACACTAAATGATGCCCACTATATACAGAATACAAAAGGTATTCAGGCGCCGTTCAAAAATCGCTATTTTATTTATGGGTAATTTGACAGTATGGGGAGTGACGTCAGTACACAAAAAATAAACAAACCTTTTGTACGAAAATGTATGAGAGTGCAGATGTCTGTGTGCACGATTTATTCTATATCTTTGGCTTTCCACTCACTCTTTCTTACTCTTCCCCTTTTTTCTTTGTTTACTTTCTCTACATACGCAGCAGCACTTTGGAAGGTCAATCTATCAATTGATGACCATCTGATGAATTGTCTATAAGAAATCATCAGTGCTCATTCAGCGCTGAAATCTTTTTACTACGAGGTGTTAAGAAGATGGGATTTAGAAGTAAGTATAGGAATAAGAGATCGATAGCTCGCTTTAACACAATTAATGAAGATGAGTAGTAACATACCAACTAATTTGATTCATTGTCTAAATATATCAGAAGAATTTGTAGAGTATCCCAAGCTAAAATCGCTGATGTGTTTAAGTAAAATTAGAAAAAAATCAAAAATTTTGTATTGCGAAGTTTCTATAAGGTGGCGCAAAATTAGTCACCTATTTGAAGATTTAAAATTTGTGCAAATGGCGTCAATTATATTTGAAACTTATGTACTAGACAGCTGTCGTATACAAACAGACAAGCAATGGAATGCGCAAACGTCCAAATACAGATTTTCATAACACTTATGTAGTAAAACAATTGTTTAAAAACAAAATTGGATGATGCAATATAACTAACAGATTTCCGCTCCCGTGCGAATTCTGTGGGTCCTCAAATTAGAAAAAAATGGGCTAAAAGCAAATATTTCCAATATATCCTGCTGAGAAAATCTGAACTTATGAGCCCCTGGTCTGGTCGAGCGTCAGTAATTTGTGACTAATTTCAAGTCGTTTAAATACGCATGCCCAATTTCACTAGAACTACATACTACATTCATGTTTATGATACATACATATGAAGGGTGATCAATTTAGAGGTATCGGATAACGAAAATTCAAAATGATTGGGGGCAATCTTTATTATTTTTGTGTAGAACCATTCATGACATTTATTTTTTTTTTTTAATAATCTCTTTCAAATCTTGGCCGTAACTTCGCCGTAATTTGGTAATCCGTAAACACCAATTTTGAATGACTCGCTGGAGAGCTTCGGTCGGTATCTCGTGAATAAGTTTAGTAATGTTGGCTTCCAATGCCTCAACGTACGATTTGTAAACATTGTTGAGGCGCAAGTCTTTCCATGATGAAATGTCAATGAATACGGAAGAAAATTAGGTATTTAATTTGACAGCAGTCACGCGTGAGCTGTAAAAAAACGCTCTTGGGGAAAGTACCTCCAATCTGATCACCCTTTACTAGTACCAGCTGCGATAAAATACATATAAAATGGCATCATGCATTGAAAATGTTAACTTGTCACAATCAGATTAATTTCATTTAAATTTATTTTGTGCAGACTGTTTTCGATTGCCTACCAGACAAATGAATGCATGACCTCAACTCTGAGTCATATGCGAACCGTTATTAGTATGCTTTCCGCGAAATCAAAAATAAATTTCGCATTGCTTTTTATGTATTATTTACATGCATACATACATATGTACATACACATACACTAGTACATTCGCCTTTAAGTGGCTAAGTTTAAAACAAATAAATTAACAAGGCAAAACATCTCATAATAAAGAGCATGAATAAGATTAACTCTATGTACATGTGCGCATATGTGCATATGTGTGAGTGCACCCCTGAGTGCCAGATTATATGTGGCAGTAAATAAAAATTAATTGGCCACATTCATACATATCTACATATTTGATAATTGAAAAATTACAAATAAAATATTAACAAAGACAAGCCCCATGGCAAGAGTTTTTAAATTGATCCCCTTGACTCGTAAATATCATCATCAGGCAATTGAATGCGATGCAAAATATTAAAACCAACTGATGCGCAAAATTAGTTTTCGTATTTTTTAAAGGTAATTTAACTAGCTTTGCTGTTAAATGACTGAAACAGCGTTCGCCATAGTGGTTAAGAGGTAACAATATTCATTCCATTTATGCGAATTTAATAAAAATCGGCTTTACATTTGTGATTTTTGAGCTCATGGAACAGCGGAACAGTTATTTTTTCAGTACCAGTAGTTTGGCCATGGTTCGATTTCCAGATCATGTAATAATAAATTAGTAGAAATTTTACATTGCTTACATTACATTTTTACTATTTGAGCAGTTTTCTTTGAAAGTGGTGTAAGTGGATTTTATTTTATATGGAGATATTTAAGGCTTCATATTTGAATAATTTGAGAAATATGAATTTATGTTATTACATTAGTTTTGTATTTTTTCAACCTAAAATTGGGTTACATTTTCAACGTAATCAGTTTTTTAATGTGATTAACAAAAATTTATACTTTTAATGGCTTCATAAGGACTTACACCATTTTCAAAGCCAGCAAAAAGCAAATATCTTACATTTACAAAATATTAACTAGGGGATCTCAAATGAAACAAACCAATTTTTTTATGAAATTTTTTTACATACTTCAACAATAAAAACTTAACAAAATAAAAAGTCTTATTAGTTATACTTTCACTATTAATATCGTTTACCCTTTCTCATTATGATCAAGTTTTCGAAAATAGTCACGATGTATTGTAGAGATAAATGGGAATAAATCACATCTATACATTTTTCGAATGTGATGGGTCCGGAATGATGATATAAGCCTATTACGTACTACATTTCCAAAGTTCTGTGGTCTTCCCAGTGAGATAAATAAATTTAGTCATTTATAATATTCATTCACCCTCAATGAAGTTTTTTAAAAGCCTTATCCAATTTACTTCTTCATAGTTGATATTTTTTCGCCTTCTTAGAATCGTATCTTTTAAGGGTTTTGTAGTAACAAAATTAGCTTGTTTCATTTCATGCAAAATGGTCTTTAGGGACATACAATAAATCTTTTTTCTTATAGTACTCTCGATAGTTCCAAAATCGGATGATATGATAGATAAATGTGCCCAGAATTTGAAAATTTACGACTGATAATTTCCATGCCATTCTTGGAGGATTGAACAACATTTTTTAAGCCACATCAAAACCAATTTAAAATTTCTATTTTTACATGCTGTTGTGCGGTTATATTTTCTAAGTGCTTCAAGCGACAAAAAGCAATTTCATGGGCATCTTTGGATGACTTTATATTCCATAATGAACGGGGAAAAAACCGAAATTCCGAAATGTTTATGCCATTTACAATGTTAGCGCACATACATTTTGAACTAAATAGTAGTATGTCTTTGAAGAAAGTGGACACCATTTTCAAAGTAATTATATTTGCAACTTCATTAACTACGAAAAATTGTAATGATTAAAAGATTTTTTTGGAAAATGTTTATAAATAAAAAGTCCATAGTAAATTGAATTCATTTTTATCATTAAGCAACTTTTTGTGAAAATGGACTTACACCACTTTCATAGAAAACGGCTCATTTTATCAACATTTACTTTTCAAAAATTTAAAGAAATTTAATAGTGTGTGATTTTTCATTTGGCGTGAAAAATTTTAACAACGCGCTACTATTTCGCTCGGTTGATGGAATTACAACCAGAAAATCCAGAACTTGTACCAGACTGCCCAACATATAAAAAAGAGGATATGAGAGAGTGTAGAAGAGGAGCTAACAATTGATTTGTTCGATCGAAAATGTTTAACAAATCTGACTTTAGCAACCAAAAATGTTCCTTACAAAGTGTTATCCATTTCCAAAAAATTAAAGGCAGTTGTTCTCAATGTTTTCTGCCGAATTTGAAGTGCATACTTTTAAATCTTGCAGCCTTTCGTAATTCAAGATAGTTATTCTGAAAATTCATTTTATTCCCAAGAAAATTTAAATATTGCAAAATAATGCTAAAGAAATAAATAATTTTTTAAACTGAATTTTGTTTGTTTATTTAATGCCAAGAGCATCGAGATAAAACAAACTCTCCACTGACCATTCGAGAATCGATAAGTCAATGACTGACATCTAAGAATCAAATTGATATTTAGGAGATAGTTAGGCTTTATACACCTTAGCCGCCATGTTAACCCAACATACCAAGAATAGAGCTTTAACATTCTCAAGTCAGAGATTTCATGGCCAATCTTTATTTTCGGCAGCCTGCAACTTAAATAGTTACATAGCAGCCATTCTTAGTCTTCGCCAAAGCCGAAATAGTTTCCTAACTTTTCACCAGAGTCTAATAAGAGCGATTCCATGCCAAGCGATCGAAATATTTTGGACATGGTTTGCAATTTTTCTGAAAGTTTACTTATTTGTAGGCTTGAGTATTATCAGCAAAAAAAATTTTTTTTTTGTTTTTTTTTTTAATATAATAATTTTATTTTAATTTTTTAATTATTCAATGGTGAAAATTTTGGTATGAAGTTTTTCCAAGTAAAATAGCTTGGGTTTGTATTTTTTAGAAAAAGTATACTTAAAAAAATATATTTTTGTTAAACAGCGATAAACTGGAAAACAAGATTTTGAAATGTAATAATTTTATTTGGATTTTTATTTATTCAATGTTCAAAATTTTGGTATGGAAAATTTTGGGAGGAATGTGTTTGGTATGAATTTTTTTCGAGTAAACTTTTTTTTCTTTTAAGCATATTTATAATTTTTTTTTTATTAAAAAAAATATACTTAAAAAATCCTTTTTTATTAAAATGTTTAAATATTAAATAATATTTTTTTGTTTAAATTTTTAAAAATATTTCTTTGTTGATTTTTTTGTCATTTGTGAAAGCCAGATGGGATTTCTTTCTGGCCACATTGATTTCTTATTATTATATTATTTTTTTTTATTTATTTTGATTTTTTTTTTTTCAAGTCAAATAATTTGCGTTTTTTTAAGCATATTTATAATGTTTTTGTATTTTTTAGGAAAAAATTTACTTAAAAAGATACTTTTTTGTTAAAATTTTGAAACAGAGAAAGTTTTTTTGTTAAAATTTTATAACCAAAAATATTTCTTTTTAATTATTTTTGTCTGTGATTTATGAAAACTCGTTTGGTTTTCTATCTGGTCAACTTTGACAAAAAAATTGTACCAAAAATTATTAAAAAAATTATATTTTTTTCCACAAAAAATAATTTTTTTTTAAATATTTTACTCTGAATAAAAAGAGGTTGTCTGTAAAGTCGGTTTACTGACGATAGTTTAACGTGACAACGTCATAAGAAAATACTGATGGAATGGTTGCATTTTGTGCAAAATTTTAATTTTATTTGTATGGATATAAAAAAGGAGGTAAATGGAATTGATCAAGGTTCATTTACACAAACGTGAAAAATTACGAAACATTTATCAAATTCATGAACATATTATGTTCAATTTCGATTGTGCATCAGACGTTAATAAGTCAACAACACTAAGAGGCAACATCATCGATTTTCCTTTCTCGTCGTCCTATTCTCAACAGAGAAATGGTTCATTACAATGCACACAGGAAGAAGGCATATGCAAATACAAATATGTGAATCTATATACATATGCGCATATACAATACATACATATATATGCGCACTCAAGTAGGAGAGAGCCAGATGTCGAACGTAGCCGAACGCGGGGGCCGATTGTACCTCTTTGTCTTTCGTTCCGCGCTTTCACTTGCAGTTCAAGCAAGGTAACGACGCATTTTTTGGTGCGTGCAGCCGGCTACATCGAATTATAAGACGTTATCACGCCAAAAGTTATATAAAAATGTTAAAAAGAATCGACCATATTAGACTTTAAAAAACTTCCGACCAAAATTTTTATTGTTGAATAAATGTCAAAGTTATTAATTTTCTCCAAAATCTCTTCAGTTAATAGCTAATTTGGTATTTCGAAAAATTGCACAAAGTACTTAGATCACTTGATATGGAATCACTCATAACTTTTATTCCCACCGTTAATTAGAATCGCTTTTTTAGTTCCCTTTTTACTCTACATTTTTTGTTCTCTCAGTCAAAAAGTGCATAGTAAGGCTTGTTGCCCATCTCTAGAACACTTTTTAGAATATTTTGGAATAACCAGGTCAGTCTAAAATTAATTAAATTTTAAATATGTAGAATGTTAAAATTTAATTACTTTTGAAATTAAACTGATTTTTTTAAATCTAAAAATCGTTTAGCTAACTTTTTTGAATACATAATTAGTGTCCAGGAGAAGAAGAACTCAAATATTATACTGAAAAAGTATATTTCAAGAGCATTTCTGGCCATAAGTTTCTGCTTATGCTTAAAAAAAACCGGTTTCCTTTAGAAAATGATTTTTAAGACTAACGAAAAAATAGATCGTCATAAAAACTGGGTAAGAATTATTTGTATAGCTCAACACAAAAAATGCTACATTTTACGTAGTATTCTGCATAAAACAAGACCATTTCATCAATTATACTCGTATTGCACTTCTCCACATAAATAACATATCTTCTATGATGTGTATAATCTCATATTTTAAACTTTTTACCCACTATCCTGACACGTCCCAATCCATTTAGCCATTTATCTTATTAGTCAGTTGAATGTGTTGAGTGTTTTTACAACTGTTCTCGACATCAATAATAACACGCTGAATCATCAAGTTATTCCAGCCAGCGCATTGTAAAAGAATTTCAGTGAAAATTCACTAAATCCAAACAATTCATTTGTCTGTCACAAAACGCCCAACTGCATAAGCACTACGCCGCCCCATAAATGATGCGACAGAAATAAACCATACACAACCCTGTAGGGATGACGTAAGTCAGCGAAAGGGGTTTCAATTTTGTTTTTACTATTTCGCCAAATGTGAACAATAAATATCCATTATTCCAATTAAAAAATAATAATAGTCAGTAGTGAGGTTTCTGATATACTCGATGCAGTAAATTTTTTTTTTTTTTAATTTTTACAGTGAATCTAAACTTTCGTTCACGGCTGAGGATTCGATAGCGTAGCCAAGGGAGAAATATAATATATTTCTAGAGAAAATTATCGAGTAGAGAAATTAATCACACATCTTACGAAGCTATTTTGTATCCAAATAATAACCACTTTAAACTGTAGCCTAGAGCATTTTTAGAGTCCCTGAAGACTTCTAAAAGGGACTTGTTGGCTGTATTTCAATATTTAACGGATAAATATTTCTATTAGCGTGGTTGTTTGGTTGGATAGTTGAAGTGGTGATTCATCCAGAATCCAACTAGCGCTTTCGCACCATTTTGTTGCCACATTTTTGTTACCAATTTGTTTAACGGTTATTTACAACATAAACAGTCTGTGCAGTTTAAGAACTTTATTAGGTTGTTGACATCTAAGCCAGACAGTTGTTCGAGACTCTCAAACTGTTTAATCTCCAACAGCCCAAAAGCCAGTTATGACTGTCGTTAGTCTCCAGACGTCCCGTCGTTTCATGTTTATCAATGTTGACGTTTGTTTCAGGTTGTAAGTGGGCTATAACGTTCAGCTAATTTTGCATGTTGCCTGGTCTCTCTCCATTTGTAATCCGCGATTTGGAGGTATTTTAGGGAAATTGTATTATTGACTGCACCTAATGGTGAGAATACCGATTCTGCCAGATCATTATTCATGGCAGATCCCTCTCTTGTCAGTTCATCTGCTTTGTCGTTACCTTTAATGTTCAGATGTTCCGGGACACTGATTAAAATAACTTTATAGCTTTCACTTAAGGTGGTAAGGCTATTCCTACTTGGTTCCACCAGAGGTTGTTGTCGCCGAATCCAGGGTCTTAAATGCAGCTTGGTTATCCGCAAGAATAGCGATATTGCCCTTAAAAGAGAAATCTGCGATTAGTAAGCTACAAGCTTAACCAATAGCCAGTACTTCCGCTTGAAATACACTGTAGGCAGGCAATAGGAAGTCGCACCGATTTTCCAATTTTAAGTCTAAGAGAATATATACCCTCTCCAGCACCACAATCCATTTTAGAGCCATCTATATAGACTGTAGCGTCGAAGTTGTTTAGTGAGACTCGCTTACTCCATTCCTCCTGGGATGGAAAGAGAGTGGCAAAATTTCTATTGAATGTTACCGTTTTTATGATATAATTAGTCCGTTCCGAGGTATAGAGGGTGCGCCATCTTTTATGTCGGTATGTAAACGCTGAATAAGATGGCGCACCCTGTACTCAGTTCATCGCAATAATAGACTGGCATGGCCAAGTTTTTCCTTCCAGCGAACCGCTTCACTTAACCTAAATGCACTCATGGTTGCCATCTTCGTTGCTTGGGCTTTCATACAAAATGTATTCAGACATCTTATCTACTTTATTCAACACTCGCCTACCATCGGGTTAGTCCTGTGAAACCATTTAATATGCTTATATAAGATGTTTTAGTTATTTAAATTAATTTATCTTAAAGGTAATGCAGAAGGCTTAACATACCCAAGGCGCTCTGGGTGCCATACCTTAGTGCTTAGTTTGCTATGAGTTTGTCCATGTAGTAATTCATTTGGAGCACGACAACACAGAAAGTTTCTAGTCCTGTTATAGATGTTGATGAACCTTCTTTTTCCAACTGGCCATCCCCTTGCTTGCGACCGAGTGGCCAGATAACGAGCACAATTTAACTATAATTTTTACGGCTAGAAAGTTTAGAGAGTTGTGGCATTTATTTAGTACCTTGGACCATAATTCCCCCATTTCGATAGAGATTTTAGTGTCTGATCTATGTATGTTATATGGTATATCCAACGCTGATATTTTATCTATTATGTTAAGAACGTGTGCTGTATTTTAAGTGGGTTCCTTCCGTATCAAATCAGCGCCCCGTAAAGCAAATATTTCCGTACCAATTAAAAGTATAGAATTGATAAACTGTTCACTTTGCTGAACGGCGAGATCTATATGAACTTCCGCCGTGCTTTAAGTCCGACATTCGGTTGTATTTGAACTCTACGTCCAGCTGACGCAGAACCACCATAAGCGTTCCCACGGCAGTCGGTTCTATGTTACCGGAACGACCCGGATCTATATTCGGCCAATGATTGGCACTCCAACACCGTTTCCCGTACATGTAGGGGGAATGTTTATGCAACAAAAACGGCCAGTTTTCCAGAAAAGGCCATTATGTAGAAAAAAATTTACCTTATTTTATGTATTTTAATGTCATCTTTCGAAAGTTAAATTAACAAGTCCGCAATACTGATGAATTTTTCACAATTTTAAACATCTTTGGTACAATCAAATAAGAAATCACTAACGTACTAGGTCTAATAGGCAGAATTCAGTTTAGTTTCCACTATATAAAACAGAATTCTATAAAAAACTTTTGACGCTACTCGCAACGCATAGTAGTAATGGTTCCAAAATCACTAGAATCGCTCAAGTGAATTTTCCTACTCGGAATGGCTAAGTACAAGCCTACAAAGTATCAGCCTTATTTAGCTTCTATGGCTTGAAGTAAAGGGTGTTTTTTTAGAGGTTAGGTTTTCAAGTTGGCACTACTTTTTTCGTAGATGGTCTTTTTGACAGCTGTCACTTGATTTATGCTCAGTTTGGTTTGCCATTTCATAATGAATAGACTTACACCTGAACAACGTTTGCAAATCGTACAAATTTATTACGAAAATAATGGTTCGGTTCGCGCGACGCATCGCGCGCTGCGTCCAATATTCGGTCGACATAATCGTCCATCAGAGTCACTAATTCGATTAACCATGGATCGGTTTCGCACCACGTTTGCTCTAGTGGATAATACGCATCCTCAGAGACGTCGTACAGTGCGCACCGAAGACGCTATTGCTGCTGTGGAGCAGAGCATCGAAGAAGACCCGAATGAGTCCATCCGTCATCGCGCGCAGCAATTGGAGATGTGCCCATCCACTTTATGGAAGATTTTGCGGAAGGATCTTGGTTTGCGGGCTTACAAAATCCAACTCGTGCAAGAATTGAAGCCGAACGACCATCAAGCGCGTCGCACGTTCGGTGAATGGGCCCAAAACGAGATGGCCACCGATCCCGATTTTCACAAGAAAATTTTATTCAGCGATGAAGCTCACTTTTGGTTGAATGGGTATGTCAATAAGCAAAATTGTCGCATTTGGAGTGAACATAATCCACAAGCCATTGCTGAGACGCCGTTACATCCTCAAAAAGTCACTGTTTGGTGTGCTCTATGGGCAGAAGGAATCATTGGTCCATATTTCTTTAAAAATGAAGCCGGTCATAATGTTACAGTCAATGGAGAGCGCTATAGAGCCATGATTAATGACTTTTTCGTGCCTGAATTGGACGATGTTGATGTGGACGACCTTTGGTTCCAACAAGACGGCGCTACATGCCATACAGCCAACGCAAAAATCGATTTATTGAAGGAAACTTTTGGTGAGCGCATTATCTCGCGCCGTGGACCTGTGGTGTGGCCTCCAAGATCGTGCGGTATAACACCGCTGGACTATTTCTTGTGGGGCTATGTGAAGTCGCTTGTCTACGCAGATAAGCCCGAGACGATTGACGTCTTGGAAGAGAATATTCGGCGCGTTATTGCTGACATACGGCCCCAATTGCTACAAAAAGTGAAATCATTTTTAAAACATAATGGCAAACCCTTATCTTTATAATAAAGCTAAATTCTTGGCCATAACATTAAATTATATACGTTTTATTTCATCTTGAAAACCTAATCTCTAAAAAAAACACCCTTTACTAGCAATAATATATTTTTTGTATTTACATCGTTCGTTGATCTTCTGAGAAGTTGTCAAACAAATAAGCTCAAATTTTAAAATTTCATTTCAAAAATTAAGAATGCATCGGCAAATGTGTGAAGAGAGTAGCTCTGTGTTGACGGAGTAGTAAAGGGGAGAATACGTGGAAGCTTGTAGGCATCACGCACATGTTTTGATGCCTCATAAATTGGGGAAATTAGAAAATTTTCCATTTCTAGCAAAATACCTAACATACAGCCGGTTTATATTGACAAGAGCCCCTTGTACTTTAGCCTTCTCGTGATAATTGCAGTTGGAGATATACACATGCACATGTATGTGTATGTGTGTGAGTGTGTAGTCATAAAAATATCGAAATATCTAAAAATACCAATGTCACACAGGCAAGTATACCAAGCGAGAAATGAGGGCTAATGTCCTAAAAAATAATATGGAAAAATAAACATAGGCGAACATGAGTAGACACGAAATAATAAATAAAATATGTAAATTGTGACAGAAATATGGGATAGAAAATTACGTTAAGATAGGCTTTCAATGGAGATTCGTGTTGATGTCTGAACATTGCTGCGTGTTCGCTTCTTAATAAATTTTCAATCACATGCACAATTAGCCCGAAATTTCATACGAAATTAATTTTTTTTTTTGTTATTGGTATCTGTTGACACTCCATAGGACAAAGAGAAGTCTAGTGGTTGCCGTACTTACAGAACACTGTCTTACACCATCTCACGCGGCAGAATCATAACTGGTGCATAGTGAAGTAGGCTTTACTTCCAAGAAGGTAATGTTAAGCGCAAGCTAGAGCACCTCCTTTTTACGGGCCTGCCTTTTTGTAAATCCTCATTGAGGGATATTACGGTTCAGATGATCAACACTCTCCATATTAAAATTGCAATACATAAATATGCATATATGCACTCTTCTCATACACAAAACACTGTGCACCCGTTCTGCACCGACCCGAGCGCTATGCCAACACTCGCGCCTAATCCCTAATACTCACACGAAGATCTTCGCTTACAATTTTCTTAACTTTTTGGATGTTTGTGCTGGTTATAGAGATGGAAGTGGAGTCAAGTAATGAATCTTAGTACTGTCAAATCAAGGTTAATTGGATTATCGAAACAGTTAATATGGTGGTTACGATACTCTGTTCGAAAATTGATACGAACTGCGAGAATTATTTGCTCACACTTTCGGAAGAGGTCACCATTAGCGAATTATGCACAAATTGAAATTTGTATTTTCGATCGCTCGTCTCATAATCAAAGTCTCCACCACAATAATGGATTTTCTAGTTTCTTCTGTGACTGAAATGTCTATCTTCGCGCACAACATTCTTCATTTTATCTACACTACCCATACTTTTTACGCTCATTGTGTATACAGAATTAAGCCCATAGTCATTGGCTTTACGACACCCTGGAATTATCGTAACATTCCAATGCTGTCGTTCAGATATAAGCCATATGCCAAGATACATACTAGTTTCACTACTTGGTTGTAAAATTTAATAGCAGAAAATCGCCTAAACTGCATAATTGTTTGTTTTTTTTTTTTTTTTGCTAAATTTTTAGGCCGCGTTTATACATTTTTACATTTACAAAAATTTCATATTGCACCTCGTCGTACAATGAACTGCAAATAAAAGAATTTGCATATTTTTGAATATTACGGTTGAAAAAAAAAATCAGAAAAGAGCAACAGGAACAGTGCAGCAACGACCGACTTGGCAAGTCACCAATGTTGCGACTTCAGCCAACTATTTTTTGTTACTTTTGCTACTTCTGCTCATATTGTACATATGTTTTTATGTATGTATTTCTTTTTATGCAGCCGATCCAGTGGCCCGCCGACCGAATATGTGGGAGGCCAATGCCCTCACTGATGAATGAGTTAAAGCCACATCAGATGCGTAACGGGGGCCAGAGAGGGGTAGGAAAATGTTTGCACGATTTCGTAGGTGCTCAATATTTTGGCAGATTTATTGCTATTGTAAGTAAAGAAAGAGAAAATTTTCACTAAGTGTGCGGCAAGTGTGAATTTGAACAAAACCTTTTCACAGTTTTAAAAATAAATTTTAATTGCCATTGCACTTTCATGTTTTACAACAATTTATCACTAAATCTTACTAACACTTGTAATGATAATTACTTTTGTTCACATCGCGTTTGGGTTTTCGCCTGCAATGAAAATTTTAGTTGCTCATCTCAAATTACGAGAGAAACCAGCTGTAAGTGATGTGATTAGGGTCAATTTTCACAGTTATCGCCGAATGAGTGATTAACGAAAAACGAATAAAAGAGCTGAAATAAGATTAAAAATAATAATATAAAATAAGAAGATTAAATTAAAAGGGAATAAAAAAGTTAAGATGAAAGAAACTAAAATAAAAAAAAATTAATTAAATTAAAAGAGATAAATAAAATTAAGTTGAAAGAAATTGAAATAAAATAATATTAATTAAATTAAAAAAGAAGAAAGGAATTAAGATGAAATAAAATTAATACAAACTAATTAAATTCAATTAAATTAAATTAAATTAAATAAATATTAAATAAATTTAAAGAAGTTTAGATTATTTAAAAAAAAAATTTAAATGAAATTAAAACAAATAAAAACTAAATGAAATAAAACAAAATTAACTTAAATAAAATAACTAACTTAAAATAAATTAATTTAGAATAAATTTAAAAAAATAAAAATTGGATTAAGTGAAATAAATAAATAAAAAATTAAGAAAAAAATTTGCTTAAATAAAAAAAAATAAAAATAATAAATAATAAAATAAACTCAAAATAAACTAAATAAAAATTGGATTAGGTTGAGTGAAAAAAATAAAACAAAACCAAAATAAGATCTTGTTACATACGAAATAAAATTAGGTTAAATAAAATACAACTCAAATAAAACAAATAAGTTTAGAATAAACTTAAAACAAACTCCACTTTAATAAAAAAAAAAATACCAGTCTAACGGTTAGACGGGATAGAAGTGAAACCTTCCGTAAGACAAACTGAGAGAGAATGAGACGAAAGCAGCATTAGGAGCAAGATAATTATAGGTTCATTATAATATTGCTATAAAGTTCATATTTTATTTTCTTCATTTTATTATTATTCATCCTCAATGTTTTCAATTTCAACAAATGATACGAGTGGCTTATGATAGCTAAAATATGATACAAATGCTTTGGTTTCGATGTTGTCAACATATCTTTGAAATACCGCGTCAATTGTTGTTTTTGATCGTGTTGTCGGTTCAGTGCGATTGTTACACATTTTTAAATTGAATGTTGTATTGAGAAAGTCAATTAAAGGAACCGCTGTGTCTAATGCAAAATTTACGTTAAAATCGCCACTTAAAATCATTGGAACTTTATCGTAATCTTTTCTAAGTATCCGCGATACTTCTGGTGTATACTTTATTAAATTTTCGTGAATGAATTCCGTGATGCTATTTATTGATTTTTTTTTCTGTCGATATTCACGACACTTTTCTGCATTGTTTTTCGGCATAATTGCGGTAAATATTTAAAAATGAAAATATTTACGAATATAAAAATACACACGCGGTTGCTATTATGAGCGTCCCCAGCAAAACCTGCGTGACCGAAACTCTAACACAATTACATTTTTTTGAATGTTACAAACACATATGCACGCAGGTTTTGCTGGGGCGTGACCGAAACTCTAACACAATTACACATATGCACTCGTATTTGTTTGAAAATCGACTTTTTTTTTGGTTCTCCGTCACCTTTGGAAAATGTGTAAACAGTAAGCAAACTTTATTCATATATTTTTCCTCATTTTTGCATCAGTAAAATTAAACAAACGCCGTAGCCGAATGGGTTGGTGCGTGACTACTATTCAGAATTCACAGAGAGAACGTCAGTTCGAATCTCGGTGAAAACACCAAAATTAAGGAAAACTATTTTTCTAATAGCGCTCACCCCTCAGCAGGCAATGGCAAAACACCGAGTGTATTTCTGCCATGAAAAAAAGCTCCTCATAAACATATCATAAAATAAAATAAAATATCTGTTTAAAAAAATTTTTTTCTTGTGATTCGAACCAAGGATTTTGGATCGGAAGCTCACATTGCTAGTCGCTCGGCTACCGCGCCATGCTGTCGGCGCTGGCCTAAAAGTTATTTAGTTCGTCGCCACGTTTATATCAACATATAATATAACGCTTCGTAACTAAATAACTTTTAGGCCAGCACCTACAGCATGACGCGGTAGCCGAGCGACTAGCAATGTGAGCTTCCGATCCAAAATCCTTGGTTCGAATCACAAGAAAAAGTAAAAGTTGTTTTTATTTAGTTCGTCGCTACGTTTATATCAACATATAATATAACGCTTCGTAGCCAAGTTGGTCGCTTTTTTCGTTTCACTTTTTCCCAAATCACTCCCAACGATTCTAAAGAAGTTTTCACTTCAAAAATAAAAAAGTTAAGTAAAAAATAAAATTAAATTAAGCAAAAGCACGCAAAAGTAAATTAAATGAAAATTGGAAAAGGCTAAATAAAAAATAAATAAAAATTAAATAAGATCTGGTTAGATAAAAAATAACAATTAAATAAAATTAAGTTAAATAAAATAAAACCAACATAGAACAAATTAATTTTGAATAAACAAATTAAAAAAATTAAATGCAATAAGATTAAGCTAAATAAAATAAAACTCATTTAATTAAGATAACTTAATCCTTAACCTTATCTACTAACTTAATTAAGATATATACATATAATTGGCGCGTATGCCCTTTTTGGGTGTTTGGGCGAGCTCCTCCTCCAATTTGCGGTGTGCGTCTTGATGTTGTTCCAGAAATGGAGGGACCTACAGTTTTAAGCCGACTCCGAACGGCAGATATTTTTATGAGGAGCTTTTTCGCGGCAGACATACACTCGGAGGTCATTGCCTGCCGAGGGGCGACCGCTATTAGAAAAATGTTTTTCTTAATTTTGGTGTTTCACCGAGATTCGTACTAATGTTCTCTCTGTGACGGCTACGGCGGCCGCAAGATGATTAAGATGACTTAATTAAATAAAAATTGGATGACAATTACACCCCACTTCCGAAACGGAGGGTACCATTTTCGCCAAAGAAGATGGTGTGATTCCAAGAAGAAATTATATTAAATATGTAGTGCGAGATCCAAATACCGCTGCAGACGGATATCGAAGATGCAATAGTCGGAGTGAGACATTAGACCACGTGCTAACTGAATGCACCACACTGGCAAACAAACTCTATGTACCTGAAGCGACACAATGACATCGCGAAAATAAGCCATCTCAAACTGACGCAGATGCACAACTTCCATCAAAGCAAATTACCGTACCTCAGATACACCCCAGAACCTGTTCAAGAAGCCTCCAACAGAAGACCACAATAGGCCAGACATTTTCCTGATTGATAAATCTCAAACGACTGGTTATATAGTTGATATTGCTGTTCCTCTGAACAAAAACATGCAAAAAACATGTGCAGAAAAAATATCCAAATATTCTGACTTAGGGATTGATGTCAAATGCCAGTGGAAGCTAAGGAAGGTGTACATACTACCAATTATCATCTCAGCCCATGGATTCGTGCATAGAAACTTAGCAGACAACGTGAAAACTCTTCAACACGCAGCTTTACTCGATTCTTGTCATATAGTCCGAAACTTTTTACAATAAACGTTTTTCTTGTTTGTAAAATTGTTAACTATTTTATATAATATTTATATACATATATTTAATTCTAATATTTTGTACCTGTTGTAAATTATTGGCTTGCAGCTAAGCTGTCGCCAATTAATGTAAGTCACTTCTTTTTTGGGATGCAATAAATATAAAAAAATAAAATGAAAACTAAATAAAATAGAACAAAGTAAGATATGTACAAATAAATGAAACTAAATTAATTTAAATTAAAACACAAATTAGTAAATTAAAGAAAAGAATATAAAAAACTAAAATAAATAAAATAAAAATAAAAAATAAAATAAATAAAAAAAATAAAAAAACTAAATAAAATAAAGGAAAATATAATAAAGTAAGATTTATTTAAATAAATAAAATTGAATTAAATAAAAAAAAAATGAAAAAGTAAATAAGTCAAATGAATAAAAAAATAAAATTAAAAAAATATAAAATCAAAAACGAAAATAAATAAAACCAATGAAAACAAAATTCCATTAATTTGATTAAAAATTAAAAGAAATTAATTAAATTAAGTTAAAAAAGTATTACCTTTTAATTAAATAAAATAAAAACTAAATTAAATTAAATTAAAAAAACTTAAAGAGAAATAATTAAAATAAAATAAAGTAAAATAAAAATAAAAGTTAAATTACAATTGGATTAGGGTAAATAAAAGAAAAAATAATAATAATTTTTATTCCACATAAAAACCAGTTCAAATGGTCTACATATAATATAATTAAGGTTGACCCTCACCTGACTAATTATGATAGATACAGCAAGGCTGACTAGCCTTGTTATATAAAATTATGACACATACATGCAACAACAATAAAATGCATTTAATTTAGCTTCAACTACAGACATATTTACATACCTATGAAACAAAGGCAAAACAACAAATGCAAAGCCAAGTATAAACTCAATAAAGCGAAGTGCTACCGTTGGCATTTTCGTGTTGCATTTCATTTTGTTTATTTGTTATTATTTTGTGATAAGTATTAATTTCAAAAAAGTGAAATTACACCTTATGAATAAACAACCATGTAGCTGACCTTTTTCTGCCAGTAAATATTTTGTGTCTGTTCTTACAAAAAGAGAAAAAGAGTTAAAGGCCGCCACTCACGTTGCTTATTTACATAAATACATACATAAATAAAATTTGTATAAATAGAGGCAGTAGCAGAAGTAGCAGCAGCACAGCAATTAAAAGAAAGTTTTTACTTAGACTTCCAAGACATTTGAAACTTTGAGGCAAAATGTATGAAACGCAAAGAAGCCAAAGGCCGCAAAGAGTTGCCGCGGCACGGTTCTTTCTTTAATTTATGCGCATTTTCTCTTGCTTCTATAATTTTTTTCCCCCCTTTTTTTGTTTTTTGATTTAATTTTCTCCACCTTACCACGAAGTTCTTTAGAATTTTGACATTTGCGCTTTGTGTGATTTTCTTTTTTAGTTTAATTTTTATTTCTGGTACAACTCTGGAATTTGAATTTGGTTAATAAACCAACAGAAAAGTGGGCAAGCACAAAAAGAGGCTGCTATTCCAGCTAATAATTGGTAGAAATGTGTTTGGGTGGGGTTTAGCTTTGACGCCATTTAGTGCTACTGTTAGAAAGAATACTCCATATATACCTATATTCAAGCCAAGAAAATTATTTAGAAATAGAAAATATTTTGTAAGCCAAGAAAATTTACCTTCCAAACACTAACATATGATTTGAATATTAATTTGTATACGTATTTACTTATACAGGTATATATGTACGTATGTATGTATTCAAATTCGTGTGGCCTTAATGTTTTAATTCCACTTCAAACGGTAGCTGTCAATTGAAAGTGCAATTAAGTGTTCACTTATATTTATTTAACCATAATTTTGTGTACCTCCCTTTTGGCTATGAATTTGAATTTTTTGCACGTTTCGTTTTATGGGACGAACAGAAAACGTGTTTTGACCTTTTTGTACTGAGTACAAAGGTGCTTTTGTTCACTTGCCGTTCATTTGCTACCAATTTCCTTATTTCTCGTATATTTATGAAAGAAGATTTGAGGCCGAGTTGTAGGAATTTGGGCAATTAAAATGTTCAACCTTTTGTGGGGTAGACAAAAGTTGAATATATGTGAATATACGAATATGCAGACAAAAGAAGTAGTTATAAAAGTTCTACAGAAGCCTTTCCAGCAAATATAAATAAAAGCCAATCTTCTGTAATATTTAACTTTAATGTGATAAGCTTCTAAATTTGCGTTTGATTCATATGCTGATTTAGTTAAAAAGTCATCATCGATTCCCTTCTAAATCTTTTTAAGAATTTCTCATGGCATATAAATTGTTTCCCTTTAGAGCATAAATTTATTTTAACGATGCTTACTAATCGAATGGTGATCATATTTAAATTGCAAATTCATTTTGTTTTCGGCTTTTTCATTTAACTCGCACAAACTCGCAAAACGAGTAGACGTTCCATAAAATTTATTTGTCCATACTGAATTAGTTGACTTATTTACTGAAACAGCTACTTTATTCATTCATTCATTTATTTTAAACAAATCAGCATTGAAACCAGCAACATCACAGAATGAAAAGACAATCATTTGGAAATTTTGAGATGTTTGTGCTTTCGGCAGGCCTTAATCCACTTTCTATAACAGAAGATACCCACAATAAAGAAAACCACTTTCCCTATAGCCAATACAGTGTTAATCTGACTTTGATAGTCCACGTTTAGTATGTATTTGATTGGGGAATCAGTTCATAGCAAAGTTTTAGCAATGGGTAAGTATTCTTTCGATAGAACTCTTTCTGCTCTATAAAACTATGTTAATTGTACTTTTGAATTATTTAATTTTATATTATTGTAGTTTTGAGGCTTAGAAATGGAATGCCCAGGAAGCGAATAGCAACATTTTCGAAACCTGCTTTTCTTTGCCTTTCATCGAAAAGCTGCCGAAGCAGCCCGGGATTTTTGCGCCGTGTATGGGGAAGGTGTCATAAGCAAGTCTACAGCACGGAAATGGTTCAAAACATTGCGACTTTGACGTCGATGACATGTCCCGCAGCGGAAGGCCTTCTGAATTCGATGAAGAAAGTTTCAAATCACTTTTGAAGGAGAACGGTTGAAAATGGTTGAGTTTTACAGATTTACAGAAAAATTTGGAGCCTCGGTGACTCACCTGGCATCGAGCAACCCCCAGTTATAAGCAGCGCTTTTTGTACCGAATCATCACGGAGATGAGATATGGTGCCTATACGGCAAAATGAAGCAAAGAAAGGAGTGGTTGGCTCAATGAGTTAATTATTTAATTTAACTGAAATATTAAAAAAAGCTATATTTTATTGCCCCAGAAGCCAAACTAGCTGAGTTCAGACTGGTGCTTTTATCAAAAATACACAGAATTTTGCTTAAGTGTTACGAGATTTGAAGTTTTGGTTTTATTCTGAATTCTTATTGTTGTTTTGCTTATGAGAAAATAAATTTACTGCTAAAATTACTGTTGTTCCTCTTAAGTTCAGGGTGGGTGGTAACCCTGTTCCAGGCTCGAATATCTTATTCTCTAGTTTATCTTACTATGTATAGTAAGTGCGCTCATGCTAATATTTCGGACATATTTTCACTATCTCAGCATCCGGGAAAACTGCAGGTAATTGAATTAGATATGAGTTAGAGTCTTCTTCGACAAAAAAACACCAATATTGAGCTCCAGCCAAGCAAGAAATGGTACAATAATCAATATGTAAATCATAGTACTAAGCACGCGTTTCACGTGAAATGGCTGTCAAAATTCATACAAATTGCATTGCCATGAAATACGCGTGAAATTTCATATGCATTTCACAGTGAAGTAGTACTCAGTTCACGCCATGAAAACACCGCGCAATATGTCACATCTATCCATTTACATTTAAAATTGAGCAAAAACTAAAAGTTCGTTTGCGATTAAAGTCTGAGTTCGTATACTCCGAAGATATGACACTTTTAGGCGAAACATCTTCGCGAGAGTGTTAGTAAATCTTCTTTATATTTTTTGTGTCAATACAGTCGACTCTCGTTAATTCAAACCTGCGATATTTCGAACCTCTCATTAATTAAAAGGTATCACGAGTCCGCTACAAAATCTCTTTATATTTCAAATTATGTTCATACATTTTTATGCACTGGGTAATTCGAACGAAAAAATCATTGCTACGACGCGGTAATTCGAACTAATATGGTCAAACATTCACAATTCAAATTTGCAAAGTTTCTTAGTATATTAGTAAGAACTTTGAATTTTGGGACCCCCTGAAAATATCTTTACTGTGCGTGGTTGCGTGTTACGCATAAAACATAGGCACATTTGAACGCACGCTTCCGCACAAATCGCTTCGTTGGTATACAGATTAAAAATTTGTATTAAATATTAGTCCTAAAGAGTATAAATGTTTGATGATTGCTGAAAAGAAGAAATTAATTGAAAAAGTAGAAGGAGGTGAGAAGAAAAGCGATGTTGCAAAAGAATTTACGATTCCTCTCAGTACTCTCTCAACCATAATAAAGAACAAGGAGACATTTACTGCTGCTCATACTGCTGGAGCACGGAAAAAAACAACTAAAGGTGAATTTCCTTATCTGGACGAAAGCCTGGTGATTTGGCTTAGACAGTGTAGAGGACAAAAAGTATCCATTAGCGGAAAAAGCAAAAGAGCTTGTGTCTACTCTAAACATACAAAACTTTGCGGCAAGTGAAGGGTGGCTTACAGATTTCAAAAAGTTTGTGGAGAAAGTGGAACTGTTAATGATGCGATTTGCTCAGATTGGCATGGTAAATTGAAGACACTGATTGAAAACTATGACGCCCGAGGCAGTTTCAATACTGATGAAACTGGCCTATTTTTCAAATGCTTACCGACCAAAACGCTTACTTTTAAAGATGAAAAGTGTCATGGGGGAAAACATAGTGAAGAGAGGTTGACAGTTCTACTTGCAGGAAATATGAATGGATCGGATTTCGTAAAAGAAGATCAGGGCAATTCGCAAATAATTATGGATGATAAAAACCCATCAATGGTACCAGTAGTTGACATCAGCGGTGTGAGCTTTGCTGACTATGTTCAAGTGGATGAAGATGTTGCTGTCTCTGGATCGCTAACCGATGGCGAAATTTTATCTGTGACAGATAACGACGAATGAAAAGAGCAACGATAAAGATGAAGACGATATATCAGAATCTTTGGCAGAGGTATCAGTTAAGGTAGCAAGAGCCTCATTCGATAACTTACAAAGCTTTTGACTACAAAACGGAATTGATGAAACAGCATATCAGGCACTTTTTCTCCTTAAAAAAATTATTGAAAAGTTTCAGCAGCAGCAATGTGCTTTGAAGCAAACCCGTATAAATTAGTTCTTTTCAAAGATTAAATGTAAAACATTAGCAGTTAAAAAAACACTTGATAATTCGAAGTTTTATTTATTTTCTCTCAAAAATTTGAAACCATTTAATATTTCAAACACTCGATACTTTGTAATATTTTAAGAACTTACGAGAGTCGGCTGTATTTAAGTGTGTGAATTAATTTGTTAAAAAAAAAAACACTTTTCTTACTAAAATTTGCCCATTGCTACAGGATCGATGTTCATAAATTTCACGTTTCTTCTCATTTAACAATCAGCGTTGTTAGCGACAATTCACGACAAGCCAAATGCATGTTGCTGGCGGTATTTCATGGCTGTGAAATTAGCACTATTCTTAATGCACTAAAATTGCTGTGAAGAGTCAGTGCAGCAATTGACAAGGCGGACCTACACTTACGCTCACATAATTAAGTTTTAGAGAGGAAAAATAAGCTGAAGAAACTTCTGGGTATTTTGTGGGGCTTGGCCTTGTGCTCTCATCAACAATCATAAAAATGAATTGTTCAAATATATTTTAAGCTATTTTGGCAGTGCAGAACTGAAACGAAAACTTCCAACACTATTTCAGAGATTTTTCGAATAGAAATGTAATTCTAAAAGCATTCATGCATTCCATATAGTTCTTTAGTCACAGTTTATATGCTCCGTCTATGGATCTAGACATTCTGGTCACATAATTTTTTTAATTCTCTATTGTTTACCTTTAGATTTTCATTTCATTTAATCTACTTTGAAGAGATTCTTAGCATTTATTTAGTTTAGTTTTATTGATTAATTTATTGTTGTTAAGGTTGTTTATTTTAAAGGGCTTTGGTTTTCCAATAGACTTTATATTGCAACCTATTTTTTTCACAGACGGGTTGCTTGTAAGTAACTTTAAGATTAAATATAAACTTGTCATGCTCGGTTAAGTAGCTCAAGAAAAAGCAAACGGTTGCAGAAGCAGGCAGCATATAAAAAAAATAATATTAAGCTTCCTTAGAAGACTTCCTACATAGTCCCATTCTTCATAGGGATGATACACTATCACCCAAACCAATACTCTTCAGGAACTTCCAAGTTATAATCAATGAACGAACAGACTGGAGAACTAACTCTATCACTTTCAAACCTGGCTCCCAGCTATGGTTTACTGATGGGTCCAAATTGGAAAATGGTAGAACAGGGGCAGGAATCAATGGGCCCAAATTCAAAAAATCGATTCCAATGGGATCCTACCCAACAATATTCCAGGCAGAAATACATGCCATTGAAATATGTGTGAGAGAATGCCTTAGAAGGAAAATGAGAGATACTCACATCTACATACTTTCAGATAGCCAAGCGGCTCTAAAAGCACTTCTATCAACAACTATCACCTCTAAATTGGTAAACGATTGCCTAAACCTCCTAAACACGTTAGGAAACCTCAACACAGTAACACTATGTTGGATTCCGGGACATGAAGGGCATGAGGGAAATGAAATGGCTGACGACCTTGCAAAACAAGGAGCAATTATGCAACTTACTGGTCCTGAGCCTTTCTGTGGACTGACAAAAGGCCACATTAATGAATTCCTTAGGAAATGGGAGGAAAGAAAACTTGCCGCACACTGGCTAAACTGTGCCGGTCAGCGTCAAGCCAAACTATTCCTAAGTCCCAACAAAGGAATATCTGACAAACTTCTCTCACTAAACAGAGTAGATCTGCGACTTTTAACCGGATACCTTACAGGTCACTGCAGCCTGAGGTACCATCTAAACAATATTGGTCTATCCGAGGCCAATGTCTGCCGCTTTTGCGAAATGGACATAGAAAGCTCAGAACATGTGCTTTGTGAATGTCCTGCGTTGGGCAGACAGAGACTTCATCACCTTGGTGGTATCGTAGTATCTCCATGCAATCTTTGGAACAACAAACCCAAAACTGTGCTAAAATTTCTAAAAAGCCTAAAACTCTTGGGTTACAAAATAGGCCTTTCACAATAGATCATCACTGGTCGCAGTGCGTAATGGTCTTCTAATAATAATAATAATAAGCTTCCTAAATTAGTACAGCCGTCTTTAAAGGGCAACTATAGGCTTGTGGTATAGCAGATTGTGTCCCGAATACCTGAGATTACGCCTCTAGTATGACTTGAAGCCAATAAAAGTCACAAGAATAAAAGCCAGACTCAGACACTTAGCATGGGAGATCTCTCAACCTATATCTAAAACCTCTAACTGGTATTTGCACTGTAAAAATATTTACAATACTGCCGCATTCCCTTCACTGAGACGGTAGACCTTTCATTATGGAATTCGAAAGTCTTGAATTTCATAATAATAATAATTCAAAAATAGTTTTCTGCCTTCTTGCTGAAATTCTATTTCACACCCTCATATCTTGCATACACGAGTAGACATGAATTGCAGCGCGCAAAAAATGCAATTAAACTAAAAGAAACGCAATTTAATTTAATTCAATTAATGCTTTGGTAGTCATCATTCGCAATACAAAACAAACAACCACAACAATAACGGCCAAATATTAATGAAAATAACAAAATGAAGAGTAGAAAATTCGCAATTACTTGCATTCGTATGTGGCAAGTGGAAGCCACAAATGCGCAACTTAACACACCCAAATGCAGCGTCAGACCAAGCGATCCGGCAGTTGCGTCGACAAGGGAGCTGAGCCGTCAGTCAGTCATGCAGGCAGCAACATAGGCTACTCAGTCACTCAGTCAGCAGTGAGTTAGTTAGGCATTCAGCAAGCTTGTAATTGCTACATTTTATAAATTCACATTTTTGTTTTTATATGTCAGACACGTTCGCACGGAACGTATGCAAAATGCATGTGAGCGGCATGGAGCAACAGAGCAAATGCAACATGCACACAAGTGTGTGTGTGTATGCATATGTTTGTAGATGTACGAGTATTTGTGCACATTCACTTATTTACTACTTTTTTAGAAGTAGTAAAAAATGCAATTAGACTTATAAATAATTTCTACGCTTGAAATGGTAATAAATTCTGTAGTATTTAGAACAAAAAGAACGGTAACCGATTAGCCATTGCGCTGAAGGGGAGCAAAATAAAAGTAAATAAAAAAATATTAAGTGCTTAAACTTATAGAAAATTGACAGAAACTAACAGAGCTCTCAGTCTGCCTGCTTATGTAGTAAAAAACAGGTGGATGAAATCACTTTTCACAAACCAACCTAGAAAGTAGTTTATTTTATAATAAAGTGTAGTAAATTTGTATAGACAATTGATTAATGAAAATATTTGTATTTGTATTTGTATTTGTATGTGTAAGTATTTGTTGGTCCAATTAAATTGTGGGATTTCTTGTGTTGTTAATTGTTCGGAATTTATGAGCAGCAATGCTAACTAATTATGTCTGCGTTATTCTTTGTGCGCCTATATTTTGGTGTTGTTGTTGGATGTGCTTAAATAGTAGCAATTTATGGCATCAAAGTTGTGCAATTACTGCAACTTTTTAACTAGATTTACAAGATTACCGCAAACTAACTACTTGTATTTACATGCATTTACAGTAGCGGTCACTCAAAAATCCCCACAGTTTTTATTGTATTTTGGCATGTCTAAAATCTGTGTCGAAATTAATTTGAAGAATGATGTTTTAATATAGAGCGTTTGGTGGAATCTGTAATTTATTTATTGAATGAGCTTTTAAAGCTTCAATTAGCGTATTTTTAATGTATAAACGTCTTGCTGCCTGGAAGTTGAAATTAGTTTAAAGAAAAATTATAACCTTACTAAATCTAATTTCGCTCAATGCGCACACTACTACCTGAGGCGCATCGTCGTCCTGGCCATGCTTGATGTACGAAACACCTTTAATAACTTACGATGGGCAGACATAATAATCCAGACAGATTAAGGATCCTCCAAAGCTACTTGAGCGAGCGTGAACTTCTGTACGATACACCAGATGGTCAGAAAGCTAAAGCGGTTGCTGAACCAAGTCATGTCAAGGATCCAATTTTGGCTTAGAGACCATGTCCAGGCGACACATCCCTAATAACTAAAAAAGCGGTGCAGCTCGATTGCAGGCTTACGTTCTGGGCCCAGATACGGTACGCGGCTACAAAGCAGCAAAGATCATGCGAATGCTGAGCAGACTAATGGCAAACATCGGTGGACTAACCCAGGTAAGAAAAGGCTGATCATGGCCACCACAAACGCAATACTCTTGTACAGTAACGAAATATGGTGAGATGCGCTAAACTGCATAATCAAGCACAAAGCACTGGAGGCTGTACAACAAACAACGACACTCAGTGTTGATTCAGCCTACCGCAGCGCGCAGCAGTGAAGATACCTATTGATCTCATGGCCCGGCAACGAGATTCTAGGAAAAAGCAAGCCACCACTAATACCGCAGAACGGAGATGCCAAACCATGCAGCGATGGCAAAGCCGATGGGGCACTGAATCGAGTGGCAGATAGACGGGGAAGCTGATTCCTACAATAGATAAATGGGTTCGAAGGAACTTCGAGGGAGTTGGCTATTTCATGACTCAGCTTCTCTCGGGCCACGGATACTTCTAGAAATGCCTATACCGCATGGGTAAAGTAAGTGACCCAGGTGCATAAACTGCGAAGCACCGAACTATGACGCGAAGCACCGAATTATACGACAGATGGGTCGTGGGAGGAGATACTCTGAGGGAGTAGATTGGGGACACCGCGCGCCGACCAATGGGATCGACAAGATGCTTCAACGCGAGGATAACAGGAATGCGGTTAAAAGAAACGTTGAAGGCGTATTACGGAGAAAAAAGATAGACCTCGACGCAGTACAACAAGGCGAAGTCTTACAGAGAGAGAGTCTTATCGATCCTATAGCTTGAAGCTGGCTACAAGCATGGTGGACCCAGACGTAGGTGAATAGAACTGGTTGTTCTGGGCCATCCCGAAGTAATGCAGAAAATAGTCCCGGGAAGGAAGTGTCCCCAGAAGAAGCGGAGGGAAGCAGTAGACGCGATTGCAGTAAGTGCAAAAGCAATTCGAACCCTCTCTCACCCACCAAAAACAAAACCGTAAAGTTCAAATTTTAATTCTATCACATTCGCTAATTTTATATGTACATATACAGTGCGTTTCATAATAAGCTCATGAGGAGTTATTGACAAGTTTTCACAATTTTATTCATTTTTCCCCTTTTTTATTTTATTTTTAATTTCAATAAATATTTTATAAAAATATAGTTCATACCGTAGCGAAAACCATACAAATTCAAGTTTTGAGTTTTGAGTAAATTGAAAAAAATTCAACAATTATGCAACGAAATTTCAATATTTTTAGAAAAATTTTGAAGTACGCCTATTTTAACCAAGTAAGCCCATTGAGTTTTGATACAAAAAAACGCAAGTCTGGAGTCAATCATTTTTGTTGCTTTTTTCTCGTAGTCTTCTGCATTTTATCCATATGACGAATTCGCGACATTTTTGTATATCAAAAAAAAAACTTCACTTTTCTCGCATTTGCGCTCAATGTCAATTCAATATTATTATACCGAAATCCAATAGGCACTGCATAGTCGAAAGTTTTTTTAAAATTCTGATTAAAAAGTTTGAAATTTTTTTTTTATTTTTTTAAACTGCACAAAATTTGAAACTTGGATTTATATGATTTTTGTCGTATAAAAAACTATATTTTCATAAATGAATTATTAAAAATAAATAAGAAATAAATAAATTGCCAAAACTGGTCAATAAGTACCTGTGTTATAATTTTGAAACGTACTGTATGGTATATACGAGAGAGAGAGAGTAGTGAACAAAAGAGTAATAGAGTTACTGGCGTTTCCTCAAACACCCCATTTACACACGGAGACATCTGGAATGGAGACACTGGAAATTCTCTTTTCATGTCTCATTCGCGGGCACACGGGCAAAATTGTTTTCGGCGACATTTTGACATTTAATACTTTAGCATCGTATGGTTCGGAAGTATTCTCGCACGCGCTTACATGTAAAGCGGAAAACGTTCGTCAAAAATTTCTTAAATATATGAATGAAAAATGCAAACTGGTTAAATAATAAATAATTTGTTGTTTTTTTTATTGAAATATATTTATAAATTCTTATACTTGAATAAAAAAAATTAAATTAAAAATACTTCATATGTAAATAATTAACTTAAAATTAACTTGAGTATCTAGAAATGCAGGGAAAAATTAGAAATCAACATAAACATGTCCCATAACTATTTTAAATTATACCTAATTTACTACCAAAAATAATCGTGCATTTCCCAAGCAGCGTTCGGATGTTTGTCATCGTTGTTTTCTTCCGTTTGTATGAAAACCAACACATAACTTAGAACTTTCTTCCACAAAAGCAGAAAACGAATGAAGCAACTGTCAAAAATTGCTTTAAGATTGGAAATACGAATAAGAAGAGCAAAGCGTGTCGCCAGTACAGGAGACAAATTCGCTTCCCTCTTCCCCGGCCGTCCTTCACCCCCGAACAAAATGTTTCCCTTCCAGTGGAGACATCGTGTAAATGGGCACAAATAAGGCAAGTTTTAACTGTAAAGTAGTGTGACTTTGAATTTGTCGAACAAGAAGTGGCCAATGAAAACCGCATATAGCCGGGCGAAGCGTAAATCAAATGACTTCTTTGCATTTTTTTGCTTGTTTTGTTTTTTAGAAAAAAATAATGGAATTGGATTGATTTTGTAAGCAGAGTATGAGCCCCTTTCGTTTTGGTTTTTAATTACTACAGCCATCAAACTTGGTAAATATAATTGAGGACTACTTCCTCTACTAGGTATTTGGCTACGATTCTTCTCAAATTTGTAGCGCTCGTCTTGATGTTATCTCAAAAATTAAAGAACCTTCAGTTCTATGCCGGCTTTGAACGGCGAATTTAAGAAGAGCAACATATTCATGACAAAAATACGCTCAGAGGCGAGCCACAGAGGGATGGTGGCCACTTAGTGAAAAAAGCATAAAGAGTAATCAAGCTGCTTCTCACCCAATAAAGCCTAAATTTGATTAGGAGATTCACGTTGTACTTTTTTCATCTGTTAGAAAAAATAAATGCAAATTGGTCAAACCCAAACTCAACAAAGGAATCAATCGAAAATCTGTGAAATAGGTTTAATAATATAGCTTTCATGGTACAAATACAAAATTTTTCGTCTGAATTAATTTCAAAATGGCCGCTGTCCAGCAGTTCTCCTAAGGCGCCTTTTTTTCTAGTGGGTCCATTTCCGAAGACGTAAACTCCTTAATTTTTGTCCTGGATCAAAAAATAAAATTTTTTTAGTTTCTATATAACAACAGAAAGAGACGTACGTAGGATTTTTTCGATATTTTGTTTTTTCGCGAAATGGTGCACGTTTGAACAAAAAGTTACAATTTTCACTATAAAGAACGACATAAAATTGTTGATTAAAAAAAAACTATGTAATATAAATAAAAAATCCTACGTACGTCTCCGGAGAAAGGTATTTCGAATGTATTGTCAAAATTTCGTAAGAATCGGTAAAGATTTGTTCGAGTTATGTCTTCGGCCAGTTTAAAAAAAGTGATTTCGAGAAAAACGCGTTTAAAGTTGTAAATAGCGTTCGGGGCATACCTGCGAGGCACTGCCGTCGAATGAAAAATTTGGGCATTTAGACATTTTTGCTGGCATCCCTCATTTGGTATATTATTTCTAAGACCCTAAAGCACCTTTTAAGACAAAAAAAAATTTTTCGATTTTTTCAAAATTCTAGACCAGCTTCCCACCTTAATGAATTGAAGGATATAAACTCTTGCAAGAAGGTACATTTTTTATACTCAGGCTTGCACTCCCGAAATACCGAAAAGTCGGGATATCGGAGTTTTGTAAGTATAAAAAATTAAATTTCTAAATTTTTATTTCAAGGTAAAGAATAGAAGAAATTGGGATTATGTAATATAGAATTTCATTGAAAAGAAAAAATCACAAAAATCAAAATTATGGTTTTTTGTCGGTCACCACTAAAAGTGTGGAACATTGCACAAGTCGATGTGGATCTATCGACCGATTAAAGTTAAACCATCAATTACCTGGAAAATGATAAACAGCGGCGCATATTATGAAGGGCTATTTCATTTAATTAAAGTTTGAAGCAAAAAGGATCGCATTTGGTGGGAAAAAGTTCTCTTCCACCAGAACGACGAAATGGTGACTGTGAAATAGAATGACTTAGGTTTCAAGTTATTCCCTCATAAATATAACATATTACATATATACCAAATTATTATCGAGGATTCTCTACGATTTTTTTCTGTTTAGAAATAGAAATAATAGAAATGTCTCTGCGGCCAGCGATTTGGATCGATTAAAAATATCATCCACGAAATAAACACCTGCGAGTTGTTGCTATTTATTTCCCGGAATTTGTCAATTAAGTTTCGAGCAAAATTGTATTATCGACCTTCACAATACATAGTATTCCTCTAACTCCACAAAATTTTTCCAACAGTGCTCGCACAATTGAAACCAGCCTTGTTAACCCGAAAGTTAATTTGAAAGCTTTGAGCAGTCGTAGTAATTGGAAGCATCGAGGAATTAAAAACCTTAAGTGTACCTATTGATTGTAAGGGAGGTACACAGTTAGACGAAAAAGAAATAAATTACTTAGCCAAAATGATGTAGTCAAAATTTTTAACCCAACAATGACATTAACGGAAAATAAACCCCTTTCTTGGCAAAATTGGGATACCAGTTGGTAACACAACATGTTTTTATTTAAAATATAAAGCAAAAATAATTTTGAGTATTGAATTTGAATTTGAAGAGGTCGAGCCAAGGAGCACCAGGAGATTTGGTGGCTCCTAAAACTCTCAGGCTAAAAAGCCCATTGTATTTAAAGCTCTGGAAAGGGGGTAGATAGTCAAGGAGGGAGGGAGAAAAGTATCAGAGAAAGAGATAGGAAAGAATAGAGACAGAGATAGAGATAGTTAGTCCTGTGAGAATTTTCCAGATTCTTTGGCAAATCTGTAAATATCCTCCAGTTTTAGAGAACGAATATCACTCATTCCCATGACATCTGAACCCAATACCCGTAGTCGCGCTCTAGCAAAGGTAGGACACTCACAGAGAAAGTGCTCAGTGCTATCCGCCTCCTCCAAGCAGGACAGGCATACCGGGTCCTCAATGATTCCAATGGTGGTCATATGCTGACCCCATGGGTTGTGTCCTGTAATAATACCGACCATCAACCGAATGTCTTTCCTTCTAAGTTTTAGTACAAAGTTTGACAGTTTTCTGTTCGGACTTGTCACAAAACACTTTGCAGTTCTGCAGCGTTCCAGACCGGACCATCGCTCTTTATGTAGATTGCCTACATAATCGTTGATCCAATTCTTGATTCCTGCGGGACTGATTCCGATTATTGGCTCTGGCCCCTGTGGGGGCACCGCTGATCCACGGTTGGCCAATTCGTCGGCAATTTCGTTTCCTTGAACACCGGAGTGTCCTGGAACCCATATAAGTACAAGCCTGTTTTGTCTTGCGACAGAATTAAGCTTCTTCTTACATTCTTGAACAATCTTCGAGGTTTGCTTCGCGTTCTCCAGGGCCTTCAATGCAGCCTGACTGTCACTGAAGACTCCAATCTGTTTCCCGCTCCATCTCCTCTCGATTATCCATTCGGCTACTTTTAGGATGGCAAAAACTTCTGTTTGAAAAACAGTTGCCATTCCCCCCATTTTGAGTATTACAATATATTGTATAGCACCATAAACATACCATAACCTAAAATGACAACTCACAGATAAAATTATGCAGTCCTAAAAATCATTGCTTGTAACGAAAATTAAAAAAGGTTTACCTCAAACAATTAAGTAGTTTTTATATAGTAAATGCACAGTCTTTTCAACGGACTCGTATTATAGCAATAACAATTTCTAAGCTAATAGTAAATCGATGTTTTGTAGCTTATCCTCTTCTGTTTATGCTGATAGTAGCGAAAATTGCCCCGAATGTTTAATTTTGTGGCATTTTGTAACAAACTTTTCTTTTAAGATATATAAATATTTATGCGTATCCATATTAATTTATGTAAGAGTTACATTTCTGGTTTAAGCAACTGCTGGCCATAAGCGATTGCTGCATCATTTTGACTATGAGTGCCTAAATATTGGGTAGTCGAAAAAGTCTTTTCGTATTTTGTCAATAGATGTCGTTGGAGTCATCTATCTCCAGTGCTACCAATCACAATGTGTCATATCATATGGTGTTAGAAAGGTAACATTTTAAGCTTCATTTAACCAGAAAAAAATTAAATTCGGAGAAGTTGAAAAAAAGTTATAGCTGTTCAAAAATGAGTGAAAATAATGAAGCTACCATGACATCGCCAAGGCACTAAACATTCATCATCAAACGGTTTTGAACCATTTAAAAAAGGCTGGTTACAAAAAGAAGCTCGATGTTTGGGTACCACATGAATTGTCTCTGAAAAATTTAATGAACCGAATTAACATCTGCGATTCTTTGCTGAAACGAAATGAAATCGAGGGGCTTCTGAAGCGAATGGTAACAGGAGACGAAAAGTGGATCAAATACGACAAGAATTGCGAAAAAGATCATGGTGCAAGGGTGGTGAAGCTCAACAAATGGTCGCAAAGCCAGGATTGACGCCTCGAAAGTTTATGCTGTGTGTTTGGTGGGATTGGAAAGGAATAATCCACTATGAGCTGCTCCAGCCTGCTCGAACGATTGATTCTACACTTTACTGTCAACAACTGATGACATTGAAACAAGCAATCGAAAAAAAACGGCCAGAACTGATCAGCAGAAAAGCGTCGTCTTCCATCAGGACAACGCTAGGCCACACACATCTTTGATGACTTGGCAAAAACTGGGAGAGCTTGGCTGGGAAGTTTTGATGCATCCACCATAAAGCCCTGACCTTGCACCATCGGACTACCATTTGTTTCGGTCAATGCAGAACTCCCTTAACGGAGTAAAGTTGGCTTGAAGAGAAGCCTGTGAAAATTACTTGTCGCAGTTTTTCGCCAAGAAACCACAAAAGTTTTACACTGATGGAATAATGTCTCTAGAAAAAAATGGCAAAAGGTGGTCGACCAAAATGGTACATATTTATAAATATAAAAAAATGAGTTGAAGTTTGATTAGAAATACGAAAAGACTTTTTCGACTACCCAATATGTGTTAATCTTTTGATAAACGACAACTTGTTGGGGACGCGTTGGCTACTACTATACGTTCTGAATCTAAGCTAGGCATCAGTCTGATTATTCCTACGAAGTAATACACCCTCTGTTCCAAGAAAAACTGAACTTTTTATTCATCAGTCTACATCTTGTCAAGAATTAGGGTTAGGGTTTGCAAAGCAATAAAAACAAGACAATTAACCAAAACACTTAATAAAAATTAAATACACAGAAAAAGTAAAAAAAAATACATATATTTTGCAGGTATTGCTCTTGGCTACGATAATGGTTTCAACATTGAAAAATACTTGTACGAAGCACACCAAAGTGAAGTGCGGTAAGACCATATTTTAATTTTATTTTTTTAGCTTTGTTGTTTTGGTTAAGACGTAGTAGCCAAACACTTGAAAGTCAGTCATTGCAACAGGCAAAACAGCACAGACGAGCAGGCTTATGCCTGTACATACATACAATATATAGCATAAATATAAAATGTACGTATGTATGTGTGTAGTTAATCCATTTCTATGTTTATAATGAAATGAATTGCGATACTCGAAGTGAAGTATCTAATGCCAAAATGGTATTTAGTGATGGTAATTGTTGCTGTTGGTGTTGTTGCATGTAATATTATTGCGTGTACATACACATAAACCCATTATAGTTGACTATCCACGTGTTTGATTGTATGTGGTTGCTTAGTGGCAGTCGCGCACTAAATCGCAATTGTAACGCAACACTTGCAGCACTTGCAACAGCCGCAGCCACAAACAATGGCTTCTAACAAAAGTACGCACACAAAATCATAAATACAATACCTATGTGCATATGTATAAACGGGTGTGTGGGGTAAGCACACAAAGCTATTTTTCAATATCGCAATTTTTCTTCACCTAAAAACTTATTCAAAGCTACAAACGAACTCACTGGGATTAATGGAACAAAAAATCTGCAAGCAGCAAAAATAAGGTAATGAAAATACAACGACAACAAAAAAACTATATAAAACTATATACATACATATACATATATGCTATATGAAATTATAATTTAGTCTTAAAACGCGAATTGATCATTCATTCACTGCAGAAGCTGTTGGCGTCGGAAGAGTCTTCGAGAATCCACAACGCTTGAGCCAAAGCGCGCACAGCAAAATACTTCGCAAAAAGCAAAGCAAAATTATGAACAAGAAATGTATAAAAAACGTATCAAAAAAGAAGAAAAAAAATTGATGTTAATTTGATCATGATTAAAAATATAACAACAATAATAATAGTAATAATAATTATAAGAAAAGTCTGCCGCGTTAGCTGAGCGAGCACACAAAAAGCTACGGAGATTTTACTCTTCGCTACGGATAAGTGCTCAAATATATGTAAATTGATAAGATGTTTATTCATACATATTACAGCTGTAATTTTTTCGATTTCTGCGAGCCCGTGATTTTCGGGATCTCGGCATAACAATCCCGAAATGCATGCAATGCTTTTTATGTTAACAAGAAAACAAAAAAAAAAGCATATCTACTTATATATTCATATATATATTTTCCCATAGTTCCTAGGTAATACATAGGGCCTCAATAAACAAGTTATAATTCCGTTTGATTAGAGCTAGATATGTAGACAACGGTTTAGGAAGTATTGCAATGATTGTGATATGCTTGTTGTTAAGATCCATGTTTCACATCCATACAGAACTACCGACTCCACGTTGACATCAAATATTTTCAGTTTTGTGTGCCTGGAGATGTGGGTTGATCTGCATACTTTGTCTAGCATGCCAAATGCAACGCGTCCTTAGATATTCGGTTGCGTATGTCAGTTGTTGTTCCGCCGTTTTTTGAAATTATGCTCCCAAGGTAGCAAAATTCATCTACATCTTCAAGCCGCGTGTCGGCAATTGGAAGGGCTTGAGTGGTGTTAATCCGCATTACTTTGGTCTTTGCTATGTTAATTCTTAGACCTGTTTGTGCTACTGCATGGCATACCGCTTGTAGTTTAGCTGATACATCTGAGTATTTGTGCGATAGTAAACAAATGTCGTCCGCATAGTCTGGGTCTTCAAGCCAGCCTCATAAACGCCAGGAAATGCCCCTGCTGACCGCACTTAGGTAATTGCTAAGAAGTTAAGTTAATGTAGTTTTTTTTGTTTAAAACGACTTTTCTGCCTCCATTTCATATACTGCGTAAGAAGTTAAAGATCCCGCTATAATATTCTCGAGATTTTGCGGCATCCCGGGATTGACATTCCTAGTATATTCCTATATATCGCTAGGTACCACCAACTTACAGATTATGGCCCAAGTGAGGTGGGCGAATTGTTGCAAAATCCACAGTCATTATTCGAAAAGTTAAGTACTTAGTAGCAGCAGCCATAAAACGGCCGTAATTTAACGTGAAATTAATGGAATTACTTTGCTGCAAAATGAAGTGAACGGATTTGACGTTGAGCGAGTGGGACGCACCTACATAAATAAGTATGTTTGTATGTTTATTTGTTTGTTGTGAAACATTGAAGCTGGATCGCTGTACCGGCTGCTGGAAATCTATCAAATGGTTGCGAGATTACCTTAAATAAAACGGACAGCAAACATAAATTCACTTTGAAAGTAGTCAAGAATTAAGACCAAAGTCAATTATTATCTAAATTGAGTTGTGGTTGTAATTCTCAGAGTTATTTATATATGTAAAAGTCATTAGAAGTTGGAGTCTCTGGTAGTTGATGAGCACCTCGATAGACTTTGCAGATTCAGTTGCAATGCAAAGAAAGAACTCGGCACAGCTAACTGCAATTCAACTACCGGGTGAGTAAATTATATCCTCAAAATAAGCCCACAAAATGCAAAAGCATTCTAAAAATTCTGTCAATAAAAGCGCTGGAATCGACCTTAGGATGGATAGACTTAATGGCGAAAAACTGAATGAAGAAGCCAAAGCCGGAACTGAGAGTAACGGGCCATTGACACACCAATATTTGGCCACAGTAGTATATGGAAATAGAAGAGCAGCTCAAACTATACCGCCCGATCCCACGACAGTCCGTTCTCCGTAACCAAAATACCCCGGATTACATCCGGCCAAGGATTGTTACGTCACCAAATTCAGATTCTTTAGGAAACTTCTTTTCAGGTGTTTGAGGTTTCTAAATCACGCCTAATCCATGTTAAATATATAATTTACCCATTTTAAAGCTTTATATTATTTGGCAGGAATATTTTTAGTTTCTTGCTTCTGACAAATTTTTAGTAGAGCTACTCTAGGAGCATCTGCTACTTCTGATTTGAATTTTTGGACTCAATTAAAAAAACTTTATAAAATTAAAAAGTGTATATAAACAAATAAATAAAAGTGTAAGTGAAACAAATCGCCTATTTAATAATTATTTCAATATTTCAGTGAGGCCAGCTGAAGGAAACAATTCATGAAAAAAACGCAGTTCGCAAAAGATAAAAAACATTTTTCATCAGCACAATGCACCGAATCACAAGAGCATTTTGACAATGGCTAAAATCCATGCATTAAAGTTCGAATCGTGGGAGTATCTATTGCGACTTCCATCTATTTCCAGACCTAAAAAAAGTGTATGCATGGAAAGCGTTTTTCATCAAATGATGAGCTTGTAACAGTTGTGGAACCGTATTTTGCAGCCCTTCCAAATTCTTACTTCAGAGATGGAATTCATAAATTGGAATCTCGTTGAAGCAAGTGCATTGATGTTCATGGAGACTTTACGAATAATGAAGTGAATTTCAAAGAATAAAATTGTGTTTTTCCTTTCGAGCCGCAAAACTTATTGAACAACCTAATATCTCAGCCACTAAGGGTTTAAATTTAACTACATGCATTCACTTGGGTAAATACTTAAGGATACACGTGGGTCATTTAATCATCTAATTAATTGGATTTTTCTTAATCCGAAAGAGAGACATTCATATCAATCGTGCACTTGGAAATGAATATATTAATGTGTGCATGTACGCTACCCCCCAGGATGTTTTAAAATAAAATGAAATAAAAGACTGAAAGATTTAACACAAGTGCACTTAGGCCTGTTTATATTGCACTAGAGCTGAAACCAAGCGACGGAGCCCCTATAAATACAGACTTCGTGCATCTACATACATATGTGAGTTAACAGAGTTTTATATATGCATACACACATACGAACATACACACGTTTCCTTACATTTCAAAGGGTTTTGAGAAAAAAAAAATGCACCTTTTTCAATAATTGAGTGTTGAAATTTGATACTCTTTAGAAAATGCCACCATTTCATTTGGGTAAACTACTTGTAAATGGATGTAACTAAAAACAAAAGATATAATGGAAAAGTATATTTATGTAACAAAGAGTATTGAGGAATGTAATAAATGTGAGCAGCAATAGCCATATTCTTTTGTACACGAAATGCAAACGAGCACCCCAACTCGGTTAACTCAGCTATGGCAGCACTCATATAAAATGTTATTCATTCACAAAATTAAACAAACATAGAGCAAGACAAAATGATGTTGTAATAGAAATACCAAATTCTTTCATGATCAATCACACAGTCGCTTTCGATTCGCCACTACTCTGCTCGCTGTGTTTGAGCTTTGCTCGCTTGAGGAAAAATTTGCATGTGAAAGCAACAACGAAGTTATCGAGGAAGAGTCGTCACTAGCGAGTATGGTTGTGCCGCATACAACTGAACACTATACACTATATTCAATGCTGCTAACTCTTTTTTCTGATAGTAGGCAAGTTTCATTACTAATGCTCCTTAAGTGCTTCCAAGCAACTGCCCTTTTTAGCAGCTCTTCTCCAATGCTGCCAAAGCATGTTTATTTATGTGTGCCAGTTGCTTCACCTATTCGTCTCTCGCTAGAGCTTATCGAATCGATGAAGCTACTATTCTCACACCAAGTCGTATAGCTTTATAGGAGTTGTGTTGTTCCTATGCTTGTAAATCGACATTTAAAAGAAAAATAATACAGTGGAATCACACAACAGTACTTAGAAAATATGTATTTTTTTTAAATAGTTTAAAAGGCTAACAGTTATTAAAAAAGGGAGTTTTTTCGGGATTGGTCAAAGCATAAAAATCAAATTATAATAATTTATTTAAGACGCATTTTTTTGAATTTTATATTAATTATTGCATTTATATTTTACTTCTACAGAATAATAAAAATTTATTGTGTTATAATTATTTTAAACAAAAACAAGCTAAACCAGTCCACTTTTGTTTTTTAATTTTAGAACTAAAAGTTTAATGGGCAATGTTAAGAATGCAAGCATTTCGAAATTGCGTTTATTTTAAACATTTTGTAAAATATTTTAACATTCCAACTGTCCAGGAATTACAAATAAAGTGAAACCTTCCTTGGGCGGACTCGCGCCGTCAGACGGACAAAAGCACGTCCAAGAGAGTTATCCACTCAAAAAAGAGTAACTTCTTCCGCTGCATAAGACTTGGTATAGAAAAAAATGTCCGGTCAAGGGAGGTTTCCGACTAATACAGGCGTATGTTGGGAGAGCTCACTCTGTACTTAAATTCACAGTTTTAGAATTTTGAGTGATGATTATTTTATTTACTAACCTAACAAGAACGAATTAATACTAAAATAAAATCTTTTGTCAATTATTATTCTCAGAGGATTCAGCACTGCGATCTGAAAGACCAAATTCAATAATAAATTTTTATTATAATTATTATTATTATTAGGCTACTACGCACTGTGACCAAAGCAAATCTATTGTGCAAAGCCTTCTGAGCCACTCTATATTTTGGGGCCTTTTAAAAATTTTAGCACTTTCTGGGGTTTATTGTTCCATACTTTAAATGGCTGCACGGCAATACTACCAAGGTGCTGTAGCCATTTTCTGGCTAGTGCATGACATTTACAAAGAATGTGTTTTGAATTTTCAATGTCTATTTCACATAATAGGCAGATGATGGTCTCAGAGAGGCCAATTTCGTATACGTAATATATCAGGCTCTGTGAGGCATATATAGGGTTTTTCAGTAAGAGCGCTTCAACTTTTGAACTTTTTTGAATAAAACACAAACGGTTTGACTTTTTTAACTATTTTTTTTTTATTATCGAGTTTGAACATATACATTTAAGTATGAAATTCGATTTCTTTTGCATGACCACCGCGTGCACGTTTTACGAAGTCCAATCGTTGAACCCAATTTTCGACCACTCTTTTGCAAAAATCGGCCGAAATTCCAGCAATTTCGCGTTCAATATTGGCTCTGAGCTCACAAATCGTCGCCGGCTTGTTACTGTAGACCAATGACTTCACATAACCCCAAAACGGGACGGCTTGTTAAATGGACGTAAAATGGCCGTAATGCTCTTAAAGTAGCAACAACAGAACGATTATTTTCATAAAAAATTTGCAGAATTTGCAATCGTTGCTCAAGTGTGTAGCGTTCCATGATGAAATGTATACTAATGAAGTTTACAAATGACAAGCGAAAAATAAAAAATTATACGTCGTTCGCCCTCCCTATCGGAAAAAAGTTGAAGCACACCTATTGAAAAACCCTATATATATATAATTGGCGCGTACACCCTTTTTGGGTGTTTGGCCGAGCTCCTCCTCCTCTTTGTGGTGTGCGTCTTAATGTTGTTCCACAAATGGAGGGACCTACAGTTTCAAGCCGACTCCGAACGGCAGATATTTTTATGAGGAGCTTTTTCATGGCAGAAATGCACTCGGAGGTTTGCCATTGCCTGACCGCTATTAGAAAAATGTTTTTCTTAATTTTGGTGTTTCACCGAGATTCGAACCGACGTTCTCTCTGTGAATTGCGAATGGTAGTCACGCACCAACCCATTCGGCTACGGCGGGGTCTGTGAAGTAACCAGTTAAAAATTCAAGTCGACTCTGCCAAGTGCAAGTAGCTTATCAGAAATTTCTCTGTCCGGCGTTAGAAATTGTTTCGAATTTCTTCACCTCCCTCCTCCTGAGAACGTCGTTGATGTGGCCCTTTGTAAGTCCACAGAAACGTTCAGGAGCAATTAGGGGCATGTTTGCCCCTTTTTTGCTAGTTGGTCCGGTATTTCGTGTCCAGGAACCCAACCCAATAACATTGTGTTGAAGTTCCCAGGCAGTCATGTACCATTTTTGAGGTGATTGTGTTTGATAGAAGGGCTTTGAACGCCGCCTGACTAAATGTGAGTTCCTCTCATTTTTCTACGGAGGCACTCCCTCACACATATCTCAATGGCATGTATTTCTGCCTGGAAGATAGTTGGGTAGAAACCCATTGAAATCGATTTTTTTTTTAATTTGGGCCCATTGATTCCCGCCCCTGTTCTACCATCTTCTAATTTCGATCCATCAGTATACCATATCTGGGATCCGGGTTTGAAGGTGATAGAATTATTTGTCCAGCCTGCAGGCTCATCAATGAGGACTTGGAAGACCCTGAAGAGAATGGGCTTGGGAGATAATGTATCAACCCTGTGAAGAATAGGAATGTGTCGGTAGTCTTCTAAGTTAATACATTTTAGAATTTGTCCTATTTTATGGAGTTTTATTTACTCCTTTGGTAAAATATACGTGCCTGGTTTCGTCTTCCTCACTACAGAACCTGCAAGCTGCCTTTTTCCTGACGATGTTGGGAGTTTTCTTCCAAATAAAAAACTGTAGAACAGGCGTTAAATGGGTAGAATGCACAAGACTGCCAGCAAAAGAAAAATTCTCAAAAATCAAAAAGCATTATGTGAGTTTCTTTAAATTTCTAGATTTTGTCCACATTAAGTTATAGGTAAGAACAAAAACCAGCAATGAAACTTTGTTTACTATTGTATTATATTATATTAATTGAATGAAAACTTAAACTTACCGCGCAACACCAAACCTGTTTAACTCCAGCGCGCAGTCAATCAAATAAAAGCAGTGATTATACAAGAATTTTATGTCAATGTAAAACAACACTTTGACTTTAACAGCCAACGAATAAAATAGTAAAATAGCATATGATAGCTTTCATTTAATTTACCGTTACAAAATTAGTTTTGTATGCATATATGTATGCAGCAATATATAAGTATATGCACGCAAATAAATTTGGAAAAACTCCCAAACACACAATTGGCATGTACCGATTGACCCCATCCAAGTCCGAGTAGGCAGTTTCAGTCACTTAAATGCAGCTTTGTGAAAAATCTTGTCAGCACCACATGCCGCTCAATGAACACACGTACTTACATAAGTTGCGCAAGCATGCAAATGCATACAATTGACTTTTTGCTAAATGAATTTTCGATGCACTCACTCCCGCCTTTGCCGCCGCGTCGAAAATCGGCTTCATACAATTGTCAACGGATCTCCCGAAAAAAGTAGACAAACGCACAAATACATAGGCATACAAACTAAAAACTCAATAAAGATTTTATTACACGACGATTTTATTAAAAAAAAAACATAAAATTTGCACTTTTGACGACTTTATATAATGTCGAAAATTTAGCAAATTCGCTCAACCAAATAAAAGAAAAAAACATCTCAAAAAATATTGAAGACACAATCAATTTTTCATTACTTGTAAACAAAATTTTTAATGACATAAAGAAAATTTTATTTATGAATGAAAAATGTGTTGCCAAATTGAAAAAAAAAATATTTTAAATCGCATTACTACAATTTGTACACATATAAAAAAGGGTATTCCAAAGATGTTGTTTTAAAATAAGACATACAAATTTAGGTTCTTTCAGGTTTCACTAATTTTATTTAACATACCGTTCTTAACGATTAAAAAAAAAAAATAAAATAAAAATAAATAATTGGCGCGTACACTTCTGTTAGATGTTTGGCCGAGCTCCTCCTCCTATTTGTGGTGTGTGTCTTGATGTTGTTCCACAAATGGAGGGACCTACAGTTTCAAGCCGACTCCGAACGGCAGATATTTTTATGAGGAGCTTTTTCATGGCAGAAATACACTCGGAGGTTTGCCATTGCCTGCCGAGGGGCGACCGCTATTAGAAAAATGTTTTTATTAATTTTGATTTCACCAAGATTCGAACCAACGACCTCACTGTGAATTCCGAATGGTAATCACGCACCAACCCATTCGGCTACGGCGGCCGATTATATCTGAAAAATGATATTTACATGTCCACCATGAACACGTCTGCAAAGGTAAAATTCGCCAAACAGACGATTCATGAATGTCTAATTGTTGTTGTGCTACAGCGGCAATATTCTCAGCAGTACATCAAATTTTTGGTCTGCCAGTCCTTTTTGTATCTTCGACAGAACCAGTTTCTTGAACTTTTTTCGCCAATCTTTGAATTGTCGACTTAATCCGACGGTTAGTACCACAACAAAATCACGAATTTCGCGATGCGTTGTTCTTAAAGACTGACCATTTTCATAAAGAGTTTCAACAACTTTAACGCGTTATTCCATCGTGAAATATTGTACACCTGTCTACTTGATATATAACAAAGCTGACATAAAAAAGGTAATTCTCTAGCAATTATTCACTACTAACACCTAAGCGTCACTTTGGAGAGACCCTCTACATAAGAAACATAAATCAACACCATAAACCAAACTAAAGCAGTTGCACTTACAATCGAGTAATGAATTAAATTCCTAATGAGACAAAATGTAGGCATCGGCAGTTATTGGTGATGGCACTACAAATGCATACAAACATGCATGTGCATGGGGATTGCTACAATTGGTTCTTGCTTTGCCTTAACAGGAAACGAGTGTAACCTTAAACCTTGAATGTAAATGCAGCAAAAACTAATAACACTAGTCAACAAAGGTGACAAAAACAGTGAAAACTTTGCATATCTTTTAGTTCCACATTTTTTACATTTTTAATTACGTTTATGTATTATTTTTTGTATTACATTTATATGATTTAGAATAATAAATTATTACTATGTAATTTCTCAATCCCCTAAATCTGATTCTATTAAAAAACCGTCTGAACAACCCTTAGGAAAACTCAAAGTTAATTAAATAATGGATTGAGTGAAAGAAATATTTTATGCTATATACAACTAAGTACTTATTTGTAGCTAGTAAAACCTATTTTATTACCTTTAACTTTTGAGTACTAGCTTTGCTGGAAAGTTTACTCCACAAAAAGTGGGAATAATTCTCTGCTAGTACTACTTAGCTATTGCTCAAAAGTTGTAGCAAAAGCTGTAAATCCACAACATACTTTGCCATCAAACCAGCTGGCAGAATTCGTTTATGAGTTGCCACTATTTAAAAATATTCAAACTTTTTTTTTACTTTTTATTATCATAAGCCAGCATAGTGGCAACGTCATTTAAAGTTGTTTATTTTGGCGCAATGTGTGCCAAAGGTAAAGATAAAGTCGAAAGTAAGGGAAAGAGGGCAGAAGTAAAAACGAAACCTAGCAAAAAAAGAAGCACTACACATAAAATAACAAGGCAATGATGCATATGATATTGAATTCTTGAAAGGTGTCCTTTAGATGCTAGCACGTCTCTTAAAGGAACCCGGTGGTTTAGAAATTTCAAAAAATCATTTTTTTGTTTTTTCGAGAGTATCGTATCTTAAGAATATACCGCGAAATTTTCGTGCGGAAATTTCCAATTTTATAGCTTCTACAGCCCATTAACTAGGTAGAGAGCGGTCCGTGCGCCTCTGTACCTCACACGGCGGGGATAAAAAAAAAATATCCAACAGAATCACTTGAAATTTGAATATGTTGTTCACAACATGTATGGCTATCATCGGAACTAGAATCATAATTTTATTTAATAATTTGCCATTTTTTACACTAAAAACTAGTGAAAAAAGACCCGATTTTACGAATTTTTTTTCAGAAGCGCGCCTATTGCCAATTTTGAATATTTTTCGATTTGTTCTAGTTCCAACCATAACTGCACTCTTTCTGATTGAAAATCTTCTTAAATTTTGTATTTCTGATGACTAGAGGCCTCGAAATCATATACACCGCCCAGGCCCGATTTTTCGAGAGGGTCATCTTCAGCGGCACTTTTAAAATAATAAATATTGTTTTTTAAAACAAATAAAAATTTTTTGTATGCTCAATAGCATTTTTTTGGGAAAAAATCGTGAAAATATGTGAAATTTTCGTGCTCCAGATCATCGGGTCCCCCCCTTTGGGTGTTGGAGTCTGTAATTGGGAGATGTTGAGAAGGGTATGTTTGCCTTAAGACCCTCCACAAACATTTCTTTTGAAACATTGTTCTTCTCTTGCTCTGCTCCTCAAGTTAATTTTCAATAAATCGTTAGCCTCTGGTATTTTTATCGATGAATGCTAAATGACAGTTGTTACTCCAATTTTTGAAAGTGGTAAAAAATAACCTCCATAATTGCAGAAAATCTCGAAGCTCTCCTCAGTATCTACAATAAATTATTTGAAAATATTGTCAAATAAAATATGTATTTTGCGGTTAAAAGTATCATATTACAATAGCAGCATGGTTTTGTTACAGGTAGGTCCACAGCTTGCAATTTACCTCATATACTTTTTCGACAGGGCAACAAGTCGATTGTGACTATACTCACTTTAAAACCGATCGCGAAGTTGGGAAGTTTCGCCAATATGAAACTATTTTGTTAAAAATAAATAAATAATTGGCACGTACAATTCTGTTAGGTGTTTGGCCGAGATCCTCCTCCTATTTGTAGCGCGTGTCTTAATGTTGTTCTACGAATGGAGGGACCTACAGCTTTAAGCCGATTCCGGCAGATGGTTTTTTAAGAGGAGTTTTTCATGCTGGTAATGTGCTTTGCCTCCTCTGGAGTGTCGTAACTCTTTGGGATATGCTAGCTCGTTGCAAAACATGAATTCCTTCTAAATCAACACATCACAAGAAATAACGCTTTGTAAATTCTCTACTCATCGATCTCGGATTGCGTCAATTACTCTATCATGTCCTGACTTAAGCGGTATGTATTTCATGTGAACATACCGATGAAAACTCTTTTTGTTGCTCGTGAGCAGACCATTTTGAAAATAAAATGTTTTTTCTACAAATTTTACTTTTCCTCCAATTTACTTAAAATTTCTAGAGCTGGTAACCCAGTATCTTGCTAAGGGAGCTGATGTGTCAAGAGAGAACGAGAAAGCTGCTTACAGAGCAAATCTTTTATCATTGAATCATGGTTAGTAAGAAGAATTGTTTGTTGATTTTAGAATAAATAAATAAACTATTTTCCACAGTTATTGTGCGATGTATACCTTCTTCGTCGCCAACGTTCATTTGGCAACCAGGATCGCTAAGAAAGCGAAGAAAAATGTCCATTTTTTTCATTTCAGACAGCGATATTTCTCTGTTTTCGTCACTTTCTTACAAATCCGCTAACAACTTCTCGACTGGTTGAAAATTTTTCCTCATCTAATATGCTTTCATTTGTCAGATGAAAATGCGAGTGTGAGACTAAATGGTTTGCAAACGTCGTAAGATGTTCCTCCATTTTTGAACTGGCCAAGATAGGTGCTCTTCAGCTTATTTTATTCTGTAATGGTAACTTTCTCGAGCTTCTTTAGCTTATTGCTGATTATTGTCGAGTCCATATTAAGATTTAACTTATCTCTAATCTTTTCGGAGACATATAAGAAAGGAGAAGGTTAGTACTTTTCTCAACTCTAGCTTCGATAGAGACTCTTTGCGATTTCTTGTTTCGCTTTCTGGCATCCATTTCTTAGGCTTAGAAATCATTTTTCCTGAACAGCTGAGGAATTGTTGGCAGCAATTTCTTAATGAGTTATCACCCATGCAATGTTTAGAGTGGTCAATGCAACTAAGTAGATCAAAAACGAATATACAATGTTGCGCAAAATAAATCTTCATCTTATTATCTTCATCTTATTATTTTAAATAATTTTGTTTTAATATTTTTTTTTGTAGTTTTTAATAAAAAAAAATGTTTTGAGTGCTGGAAATTTTTATTTTGACTTCTACGCGCTCCATTACTTGCCTGTTTGTATGAGGGTCGTTTGAAAAGTTCGAGTAAGGTTAGGGAAATGGCACTACTGGCGCGTATCGAGCTTATGTTTGGTTTTTAGCAACTCTTAGCAAACTTTGAAGAAACGTTTGACTAGAAAAATATTTTATTCAAACGAGCAGATGATTGCAGAGACGAATAGCTATTTTTCAGACTTGGACAAATTCTATTATTCGGGAGAGATCAACAAACTAGAAAAGCGTTAAAAAAAGTATATAAGCCAAAAAGGAGACTGTGTCGAAAAATAAAAAAAGATTAAGCAGATTTTATTTTTGCACGGATGTAGACGTCTACAGGTAAATCTCATGAATGCCTAATTGTTGAGAACGTCAAGACGTCGATGTTGAAGGTTAATCAGCAACAATTTGCGCTACAGCAGCAATATTCTCAACAGAACATTTTGCACGAAATTTTCAAACGACCCTCGTATACTACCGGTGTTTAATTCACAAATGACAAATACGATTGACGTAGGACGCCATTTGCAAAACTTATATATCTTCCACTAGAGAGCAGCATCTTGGCGCTGCATTTAGGGCCACCGTCTGGCATTAAGGAGGGAGCCTGGTTTATGAGGTCTAAAAATTGCATCTCTTTGCGATTTTTTTTGTTAAGGAAAAAATTAATTCAACACTGCAAAGTTTTTTCTATCTTTTAATGAACATTTAAAAAGTATAAAAAATTTTTGTACTGGTTAAAATAAGTTGAAAAAAATGTTTAACATAGAAATTAGTAGAGCGCTGCAACGCTGGAGTTTCCAACTGGCGTACAAGATACAGCTCGTAATTATTATCTAAAGTAAAAAATTCAAATGGATCTCTAATTATCATGATTTTTTATTCTAGATGAACTAAGAAAACTGAGAGAAATTCCAAAATTTCCACTTTTTGGAGGTTTTAAAGAAAAAAATGCCTTTCTATAAAAAAAAAATTCACTTCAACTTGGTATAAAAATCTTGAAAAAATTTGTTTATCTATTTTGTTAGTTCAAATAAAAGATAATATAATACTGAAGGGAACAAGCTATGATTCATTTCAAAAGGTTCATTAGTTTTTTTTCATTCATGAACGCCAATTCAAAGAAATCATAAAAATGAAAAGTCGAGAAAGGGGGATAAAGTTTGTACTACAGCTGTCCTGTCACAGCGTAACTACCTAACGCTCGCTTACCTTTGGCTTTGTATCTACGGAAATATTGAGAATAAGGCTCTGTAACTTTGTGTGAATATTCTGAAATATATTAGGAATCGCTTAAAACGAAAACAAAAAAATTGATTTTTTTGACCTTATAAACCAGGCTCCTCCCTTAAAAACTGCTATTAGCAGCTGCTATTTAAATTAAAAAAATTAAATATTTTTGTTAATAGCCACTGCTATTTTTCCTCCAGAGTTGCATGTAAATTCGGCTCTAGTTTCAGAAACTTATGACTGCCCCTATACTTTTATGTAGATATGTATGCCTATAAGTATGTATGTTTGCATTTAGAAAGTATTGCTAACACTGACATGGAGAAGTAATATAATAATAAAAACTCCTTAAGATTTGCCTGACTTATTTTCCAAATTCGGTATTAGCCTGCAAACTTACGGTTTGCTTCGCATGGCACAAAGGATGCCAAAAGCATCAAAGGCAAATCGAAAATCTTATGGCCGGGGTAATGTTCAATAAACTTGTTTTAACCCAATAAAATGCTCTAACGCTATAAAAGCATGCATAGCTATGTATTTACATGCATACATAACAACAAATAAATAGTCGCACATACATACCTACATACATACTTATGTAGGTATGCATCTTTTCAAAGTGCTCTCGAGGCAGCACCAGTGTCAACCAGCTAAACCAGTTTAGGTTTATTGACAACCAAAGGTACCCAAGAGTAAAAAAGGTAAACAAGTATTCAAGACGTTTGCAGCAAGCAGAAAAAACAAGCCACCGATTAAAATAAGTAACAACTTACACATATGGCTGCATAGTTATTGTTGTAAATGTACTCGTATTAGAAAAATACGAGTATTGTAGGTATAGTAAATGAATAGAGATTGTGCTTGAGCAAACCCGCATTGGTACTACACACATACATACGTACATGTGCAGGTACTTATGTAGGTAGATGCCTATGAAGTTAACCACCAGCCAGTAAAAATAAGTAAAAGTATATCAGTGTGTTTAGTGCAGTAGGTGGAAAAACTGCGCGATGTCAGGCAAAAACTAGATACGGAAAATACGCAAATGAAAAAATAGGAAAACGCAATAAACAAAAAACCAAAAACAAAATACGAAAAATGTTGAGTCAAAGAATGCATCTTGCATTGGTCATAGAAAAAATTTAGTATATCTGCAAAGCAGGAAATGAACCTTCATGCACTTTTAAGTACCTTTTGCATAGGCCTTCGATTCCACTTCAGCTTGTGGCACTTGCATTGCGAATAATATGTATCTACATATGTACAGTTTGTCAAGAAAGTATTTTGACATCTGCTAATCTAGCGAAATTCACACATATGACATACTTTTTCAAGGTTTTCTTTCAATATTTGGTTTTATTTGACTGATATAAATAATTTATAAGGGAATAGCAGAAAATAAAGTTATTTCATTTAAAAATAGCACAAAAATAATAACCAAAAACAATATATATACACTTCAAACACAGCTGTGACTATAGTATTTTTACATCCAACACATTGGCTGAAAAGTGCCAGGCCTAACAAAGAAAACACATTTTTTTGCTCAAAATTAGCGTTATTCATCAACGTAATTACCATTAAGATGAGCTGTACGAGCTTTACGACGTCATAGACATAGCGTAGCGAATAAAGATTCAGCGGCTACGTTGGCTGGGTCATGTTGTCCGAATGGATACAAACGCTCCGTCTCTGAAAGTATTCGATGCGGTACCAGCTGATGGTAGCAGAGGAAGAGGAAGGCCTCCTCTGCGTTGGAAAGATCAGATGGAGAGGGACTTGGTTTGAATGGGTGTGTCCAACTGGCAACGGTTAGCACGAGAAAGAAACAACTGGCGCGCTTTGTTAAGCTCGGCCAAAATCGCGGAAGCGGTCATAGCGCGAAGTAAGAAGACGAAGAATTTCCATCAAGAACAACGCAAACATTCCAGTGCCGCTTTAATATTTCAATACCACTTTGTGGAAAGATTTAGCTTTTGCTTCAAAATAGGCCTCAGTTTCAGCCTCTTCATTCAAGCGAAATTTCTTACCGGCGCGTATTTTTTTTTAGGTCTACAAACAGTCAGTCGCTGGGAGCCAAATCGGGTGAATCTGGTGGATGTGGGAGCAGCTCGAAGTTCAATTCATGTCGTTTTCCCATTGTTTTGATTGACTTGTGAGGTTCTTGTTTTTGGTCAACAGTGAGCAAACGCGGCACTCACTTTTCCCAGAGCTTTGTTATAGTCAAATGCTCACTCAAAACAATTTTGTGGATTTTTTTTTATGCTTAATAGTGTTACCGCCTCATTTGGACGTTCACTTCGTTGAGCATCATTAGTGTCTCTACCACCACGTTTAAAGTCAGCAAACCTTCGTTTTATTGTTGTCTCTGATGGAGCGGAGTCCCCGTAACACTTTTCAAGCAATTGCTTCGCTTGAACGGTATTTTCCTCCATCAAGAAAAAGTGCAAAATTAAAACACGAAATTCTTTTTGATTCATTGTCTTGAAAAAAGCAAAAGTAGCCTCACTCTTAGTACAATAACTCACAAACTAATGAATAGAATATCATGAATTTTAACAAATATCTTCTTAAGCTTAGTACGAACTGAAAAAGAGGTGAATGCAATAAAACTAGTACCACCTATGTGTTAGGCGCGGACTTTTCAGCCCTTGTGTTATAACCCCTTAAAGGTCCCCCTTCTTTTAAAATTTATAAATTTTTAAACATTATAGTCCTGGGGTATCTTGTAGCATTCCTCGAAAACAATAACGTTCTCAAGCTCGTCACGAGTTTCTTGCAACTTTTTCTTTAAATGTGCCCACAAATTTTCTATTGGATTAATATCTGGGTTTGGGCTGGTGTATTCAATACTTTACTGGAATTAAAAAGAAGCTACATGTTGACCATATGAATGAGTTTCATGTTTGGGATCGTTGTCCTAATAGAATTTAAACTGAGGTATGTTGTCAACAACGAAGCCAAGTTTTGTTGTACTTTACGACAGCCGCCATAGCCGAATAGCTTGGTGCGTGACTACCCTTTGGGAGTGCGTAGGTTCGAATATCCGTGCGTGGAAAAGCAGAATGATTGAGACAGTTGCATCTAATAGCGGTCGCTCTCGACAGACAATGGCAAACCTCCGAGTGTATTTCTGCCATCAAAAAGCTCCTCATAAAAACATTTGCCGCTCGGAGTAGGCTTAAAACTGTAGGTCCCTCTATTTGTGAAACAACATCAAGACGCCCGCCACAAATAGGAGGAGTAACTCGGCCAAACACCTAAAATAACAAAATATTCAAATATCGTCGTGCCTCCATCTTATCTTCTATAAACACCAAATGTCCCATTCCCTTGCTGGCTATGCATCCCCATAACATGACTGAAAATTTGCCATAAGGGCTGCCTCCACACTCTATTGGATCCTTTGTTGTAGTACAGCATGATTTTAGTCTCATCGCAGAATATCACATCATTTCAGCAGCTATCTGGTTGAGCTGCATAGGTAACCGCTTTTCAATAGGCTGTACAGAGAGAAATGGCTTCTTTCGAGCAACTCGTGAAGTACGATTGTATAGCTCGTATAATTGTGCTTTTGCAAAACTTGGCGGACTGCTTGATGAGAGACTTCGACTCCACATTCAGCTCTAAGCTCGCTAGCTCGCTCTTGTCAAAATCTACGTGCTTGCGGCACTTTTCTCAACAACATACGTTCGATGCGGTCAATTATTTTCTGCGGTCCTATACTTGCAGATTTTGGTTCCAGCCTATGATTGATGATTAACGTATTGGCCTCTGGTGACGCTCCAGCATGCTTGTCCAGCAGGCTTATATGTGTGCGTGTCGGGTGCTTGACGCTAATATCTAAAATGTTTGATTTTCATCATGCAAAAGCCGACAACAAGTATGTGTGACACGAAGCAAGTACGAGTGTCACCCGACACGCACACATATAAGCCTGCTAGACAAGCATGCTAGAGCGTCACCAGAGGCCATATGTGTGACTACTCAGTGGGATAACGGTATATCAAACCATCTTAGCAAACGATACCGAAAATAAATATGTAAAAGCACTTTCTTGACAGCTGAGAGAAGCATTTGTTTTGTTTTTGTACTCGTATTTTTGTTCTTGCTCGCTTTGGTGGATTTAAAAACTTTACACCTACGTACAGGTCACTGAAACTATGTAAGTTAATGAAATAATTATGAAAGGCTCTTCACATTCAATAAGAAGCGACGGTGTTAGTTAAAAAATTCAAATGACTTAAATATTTTAGTATGTCAAAAATTTTTCCTGACAAACTGTATGTATGAATATATGTTTGTAGATAAGTGAATGCCTGCTTGCGCTCCTGTGCGACGTATAAATGCATATGCAAACATACATGTAGTTAATATGTGTGTACGTATGTATGTATGAGCACAAGCATATATCGAAAATATTGACCTCCACTCCAGTTGTGTGTGAATAGAATGAGTAGTATTTCTACTCACATTGCAACCAACCGCAAGCTACATATTTACATACGCACAAATTGTGCGCAATGAGAAATGAAATGTGCAAAAATGCAAAAAATGCACTTTCTTGTCGCTTTCGTAGACTTCGTAGTATTCATTTCAGTAATGGCTTGAAAGGGAATGCTTACGAAAGCCATAGCAAAGAAGATGAAATTCTAAGGAGACATTTGTGGTTTTTGCCAACAATTTTTAAACCCTCCCTGTTGGAAACAGGGGACTTTTTTCACATAGCATTAACAAAATATGCTTCAAAATGGTGGCACTACTCTTTTAAGAAAGGAAAATTTCTTCTGCATGTGTAGAATTGTTAAGGAAAATGTCATTGTGGCATAAAAAGATCGAGTAGTGGTCGGAAAAGGTGAGATAACGTAAGCAACCATCTCATGCACTCAGAACTTGAACAACCTGGAAAAAGCGATAGATGCGATCGGGATAAAATTTTGGCTTATTTTACACATACATATACACAAGGTGGTGCAAAATTAATCACCCTATCGGAGGATCTATAGTTTTTGCAAATGGCGTCGTACGTCAGTTACATTTGGTACTTGGGAATTGGGCAGCTGTAGTAGATAAACCGAGAAGCAGCGGAGCGCGTAAAGCTCGAAATAAAGATTTCCATCACTTAAAATCATTATTTTTTTTATTTAGTAAAAAACTTATTAAAAAAAAATTAGAAAAATGACTTTTCAAAAGACCGCTATTTTGTTATTTTTCAAAAAACAATTCCCATTGTAGCACCTGCCAAAATGACAAGCACACAGAATAATAATCAGTTTAACTTTTTCGTTTCAGATGTCCTGAAGATCCAAAATCCTGTTGACAAGCCACCTATCTTTTTTTTAAGACGCTTACCTTTTTGTTTTTTATGTCAATAATAACATACTATAAAATCAAAAGGATCGCATTTTATTTTCTTAAAAAATTCCTAAAAAATATCTATAAAAAATTAGTATTTGACCAGACTACTACCTTAAAATAAAAAATCGGATGATTAATTTTGTGCCACCTTGGATGTATGCCTTCATGACATAGGTTAGGTTAGGTATATCTGGCTGATCTGAATAGCTCTCACATAGACCACAAGAGTGCATAGCCGAATTAGTGTTGTTGTTGTCGTGTTTAAACATAGTTCCATAGTTCATAGTTTTAATAAACAGTTTATACTTTTATCAGCAATATCCTTCAGAGATAAAAAGTGTACCGATCCCAGGCAGTTGTAACGAGTTCTGCTTAGAGCAGGACAGTGGCAAAGCAGGTGTTTTAACGTACCCCTTTCTTCTTCGCTTAAGTTACACGCGTCGTTCTGGACTAATCCCTTTTAGCTGCGTGATATGGAGTGAGATAATTTCCCGTTAATTCTCCAACCAATATTTTACATTCCTTCTTTGGGAGTGAAAAAATAAAGTTGGTTGTTTTTGTATTGCAAGTTCATAGCATAGTTTTGGCAATCCTGTGGGAGGTGGAGGCTTCCCATATAGACTGAGCTTCCAGAGTTAGTTCCTCGTCTAGTTCAGTCTTCAAAACTGAGAGTACTCATCTTAGGCAAGCGGGTGCATGCCTTAGTGTGCTCCCCAACTCTCTCATTTGCTTCTATTCCCTTGTGCCGGTACCCAGTAAATTGTGACCTGCTTATTATCACAGAGCTCATCCATTTTGAATATACAGTGTTGCATGCACTCCGAGCTAGTCATTACAGCCAATATTGCTTTAGTAACAGCTTGCCTATCGACGAAGATGTTTGTGCGAGTGTCGGCGCGAGTAAATTCCAACGCTAATTCTGCTGTTTTTGTTACAGCATAGATCTCAACTTGAAATATGCTACAGTGATTAGGAAGCCTCAATGATTTTTAGAGATCAAACTGCGGGCAGAAGACAGCCGCTCCTACTCCTTCCGTCATTATGGATCCATCTGTAAAGAAATTGTGAACGTGGTTATCGGATTCTAAACCCTTCTGCCTGCTATTCTATTCTGTTACAAAACCAGGCCTCTTGTTAAAGCTTACTTGTGGGACAACGTAGTCTGACCTTCCGTTTATGTCCTGTATGTTACTGTGACCAAAAAGTTTTTGTGAGAATTGTCCAGTCATCCTCAGTAATCTTTAATGCAGACCTTTAGGCTGAGTTTCTTACTAGTAATTCGATTGGATGCCAGTCGAGAGGTCTTTCTATTGCCGGTTGGAGTATTCGAGTTGTGCTCATAGTGCCGGTTTCACATATTGATGCAATCCTCTGCACGCATTCCAATCTTTTGACGTAAGTCATTTTATCGCACGCCGTCCACCATACTAGGGAACCGTAGAGCATTTTTGGCCTGATAACCGCCATGTATGTGTGCCATGTGTGAATCCAGGAGATAAGCACCAAGTCTTACCGAGCATTTTCCTACATGCGTAGGAGGCATTAAGCTTTTTTTGCTCTTTCTTCCACATTAAATCTACATAACATTTACTATCTACAACAACCCTCGGTATTTAGTCGATATTTTAGTGTTAATTCAACTCCTCCAAGTATCGGTTCATTACATAAACTACGATCATAATTATTAATTAATATTTTTTAAACCATTTACAGTTAAAAAAAGTTTGAAAATTTTCAAGTTCACCATTTAGAATTTTAATTTTTGCATGTCAAAAATAAAAAAAATAATAACAGTTAATTTGTTTCAGACACTCCAAAACATGTGACCGAATCATCATCAGACCGAATTTATCATAACAAAAGATAAATTAAATTTGTTGTAATAGTTTTTGATGTCAGTATTCACATTTAAAAAACTTAAATCAATAAAAACAATTTTAATATGAAAAAAAAAAAATTAAAAAAATTAAAACTTTGGTACTAACCCTTTAAGCAGTTGTAGTTTCCCAAAGCGTGTCAGAGTGGCCTAATGACTCCGCACTTTTTGGTAATGACTCACTTCAATTTGAAATTGAACATAAAGCAGAATTAAAGTAAAGTTGAATCTTTCGAATTCCTTTTGCATCTTCTACAAGCGTATTTACTAAATCCCCTCTATCGTCCGAGAAGTATGGCGCGTGATCGTGAACGCCACTGTGCGTTCGATATTGTGGAACGTTGACTATCAACTATGTAGAGTTGTTTGGCGCGTGCTTTGTGTAACGGTCTAGAATCTTGTTGAATTATTCATTCTTTCATCAAAATGTTTTGATGCACACGAATTCATAGCTTTCTGAGCACTTTGCGTAGAATTTGTTATATGTATTAATCTTAGTCAATTCATGCTTGACTTCTCCTGGCCATTGGAATTATTAAATTCACGCATAACCTCTCTCTTTAATCATTGTTAGGTCACTTAAGTGGCCAAAAATTAGCATTTTGTGGAAAAATCAAACGGGGCATTCAAGTAAATCAAAATTCTGAAAAATGTTCCTTATTGCAATGTTTGTTAAGTACAGCAGATTTATTAATTAAATTCGGGCAAATTTTTTGTTGTTACATTACCTTAACCCAAAAATGATCATTGCAATAATGAAACCCAATAAAAATTTATATAAGTTTTTAAGTCATAACTTAAATTTTTTTTTTGTTAGTAATGGGTTTTTTACGTATTAGCTGGGATTAAAGTTTCTTCCTCCTACACTTTATACGAGAATTACCTTTAAAAAAATTGTTTGATTTCCTCCATCACTTGAACTTCGAAGACGATTTATAATTTCCGAACTAAATAAAAAGATTTTTCTAAACGTACGATTTTTGATAAAAATTCAGATTTCTATTTTTTAAACTAGTCCGGTCAATTGATCGACCAAAACCCATGTAGCTTCATTTGACATTTCGTCTTTTAAACTCATTTTATTATACTTTGCCGCAGAATTCTGACTCAACTCAAGTAAACACAAAATAAACTTCACTGAACTTGACTTAGCTTCAGCCTTTAGCCTGATTCGAGTCAACATAATTTTACTTTATTTAACTTAACTTGACTTAACTTAATTTTATTTAACTTAATTTTACTTAACTTAGCCTGACTTAAGTCAACTTAATTTTACTTAACCTAACTGAACCTAATTTGACATAACTTGACTTAACTTAAATGCAGTTCGTTTATGATGAAGCCTGCGAAATATTCTAACCTATCTTCCTAAAGTGAATCCATTTCATCAACCTGTACAAAATCTTCATTCTTAAAGTTAAGTGCAAAAAGCCTTGAAGAGTTTGTGAAGCTTATATTGCAAACTTTTGCCTACTGCCGCCTCTGAAAAGTACCACTGGGAACTGTACGAGTATACATCCCGTTTTCGTTGTTCATAGTTTTTTGCATATGGCACCCAATTTTCGTTGTAGAGATATGGGTATCAAATGAAAGAAGAATGTCGAGCGAATTCAAAAATATATATTTCTTATAACAATCCTTGCGAAAACAAGTGAAAAATGTTTTTTAAGTTTTCGTCCGCTAATAGCCTTGAAGATTTTCGTCCGATTTATCCAAACAAAATTGTGATAAAACCATTACAGACCATTTTCACAGCCAATTTTGGCCTTTACAGAGCCGAAAGCTTCTATACACTGCAGAAGTTTTGTCGTGATTACAGTTATATTTTTATTTATTTATTTATATTTTTCAATTTTTCAATTAAGGTTTTATTGCCACCAGCAAAAAAAATACACCAAAATACATGCAAAAGTTTGAATGAAATGTTTTAAAAACTATAAGCACATGCGGACCATTAAATTCAGGCATGGCACTGTGCTGATTTTTTCGTGCGCCACTGTAAGTAGTTGTGTAAGCCACTTAGCAAGTTGTTACTTTAGTTACGTTTTGTTGGCGACCTTTGCAGCTACGGTTCACCGTATTTGCGGGTTGAAACTGAAACCTATTTTGAAGAGCGCAATAGCGAGAATCACTATCAGGAACGAAGAAATATATTTTGCGTTCTTAATTTATTGGTTTGTTTTAACCTTTTTAGCTGAAAAATGCGCCAGGAGCACCAGCAGCATTATATAATATTTGAACAGAAGCAACTATAAGCCTCAGGAAAGAGAAATACGAGTACCAATACAATGAAGAAGAATAATCAAGGAAAAAACGTATTGAAGTCAAGTGTAAAAAATTAACAGTAAAAATTTGTAACTTTAAAAGTTCTGATATCTACTTTCATTTGTTTACCTTTAAAAAATTTATATCTGTATTTAGTATTCTGAAACTCTGATTTGCGGCCTATAAAAGTTAGTAAGTCTCAGCCGAGACCCCTGTGTTGGATACAGACCATCCTAATCGTTCACCCCTTACTTTGTATTATCCACTAATAATTTTTATCTACAGGCGGAAGCCTCTGCTGGTAGCGCTGCGTTTTCTTCAATTTATTCCTATGTAAGCTTTGTAAAATAAAAATTAAAAATTAAAAAATAAATTTTCATATACTGGCGATTTCCACCCACACCCCTTGCTGACAGGAAAATGGAAACAAGCGATGTGTGACAAGCCGCCACAGCCTCGATTGCTTTCATGCCCCAAAGCTAACTTGCTGACTACTGATTGGCAACTGATATTGGTATTTAAGGGGTTAGGTGGGTTTCAAAAGCTCAAAATAGGTACATTTTTATGAATTTTTTTTTATTTAATCAACAGAATATTTCATTCCATCAATTTAACACATAAAAGATACATATTTTATAAGTAGTTTGTGAAATTTTCATTGAAAAATTTTGAAAATTAAGGCGTGGACACGTCGTCTCCTACGACCCCTCAAAAAAAAGTTCTCTCGGCGTAGTCAGGATAACTCATGACAGATTCATCTGAAATTCAAAAACAAAAAATTTTCTGTTAGTAGATGTTTCAAACTCGTGCTTGGACGAAGGAAAAAAAAAACAAAAATTACATTTTTGGCGGCGTTGAAAACAAAAAAACCCTTATTTTGAGTAGAATTTGCACCCTTCATGCCCTTGAAAAATTACTTGGAATAGAAAAAAAAAAATTCCTTCGTTCAAGCACGAGATAATGTTATTTTGAAGAAGTGTGCAAAATTTGAAAGAGATCGGTTCATAAGTTTTCGAGAAATCGTGACTACCGATTTCAAAAATCGAGTTTTGAGATAAACGCGTTTAAAAACGAAACGCTGCACTGACATGGCCTGATGGGCGGAACTTCTGAAGGGTCTATCTCGTAGAATTTTACTCGGATCAATTTGAAATTTTAGGAGAATATTTTAAACATATTATACTATTTAATAAGACAAAAAAAAATAAATCGATTTTTTGAAATTTTCAAACCCACCTAACCCCTTAATGGTAATCGAAGAAAATGAGAACTTCTAATGGCACTTTAGCAGGATAAATCCACTACGACTGTTTAAATTGCGCACATTGTACGAGCTTTACTAAGTAAAAGCTTATAAAGTCAGTTACGAAAGAAATGTTTTAAGTTATATTTAATGTTTTAGCTTTAGTTTCAAGAACAACGATAATGACTATTTTGAACAATTTTTTTCTTACTTCTATTATGTTAGAACTGTGTGTTATATTGAATAATGTATAGATACCTCTGAGTACCTTTGGTTAAATTAAAGAGAAAGATAATAATTGAGAAAGATAATAATGATTAGGTAGAAAGTCACTTTGAGCAATTTAACAAAATCCCCAAACCACATAAAAATCTCAGTGTTGGTACAAATGAAACCAAGATGAGGCTACGCCAGGCGAAATCCCTACCGGCAGGGTACAACAAAGAGAGATTTAAAAAACTCATAACCCTCCCCAAGGATAAACTGAGAATGCTCACGGGCATTCTCACAGGCCACTGCAGACTGCGAAGCCATCTACACATAATCGGGATTTGGTCTACAACGTGTTGTTGACGACTCGATTGCTCTTGCAGTTATATACAAAAAAACGTGTTTTAAATAATTAACTTTTTATTTGCCTAATGATAGCTCGTTTTTGAAACACTATGAATTCTTCCGCTTACTCTTATCTCGACGATGGTCAGTAGAAAATGGGAAAATCCACAAACTAGCAAAAAATCCCCAGTAAATGAAAATTTTCAAGTACTTTGGATTTGTGCCCGCACTTCGCCAAACACGATAAATTTTGAAATCGCTGGGAATTGCACCCTGTTTGTGGCCAGCTTAGCTTAACACCAGGTCTCAATTGTTCTCTCGTCACCATTAACGCATGTTTGTACGATCATCAGCATATGCATGAGATCAGTGAAACATTTCTAGAAAATACATAAAGGAAAAGAAATGACTTACCTATTACACAGTTGTCTTCCTCAACTGTAGCCCTAGGTATTTGATTCAATTCGACAATTATGTATGTATGTGGGTTTTCCCAATATCGCTTATCTCTTTCACTTGAGAGGTCACTGCCTTGCTCATGAAAGTGTTGCCATTCTATATTTGCTGGCCGCTATTTCTATACCGACATTGCCGCTGCTGCTGCTGCTGACCCTGAGGCAGAAACTTGGCTGCTTCAGCTGACCGGTTGTTCCACACGCGAAATACGCACACGTAAACGTAATTAAGAGGAAACAAGATGCAGCAGCGGGAGAACGTTTATGAATTGTGAACGACTCAGCCACTACGAAAAGACAATAACAAACGAGCTAGACGGGTAGACAAAGCGAACAGAGAGGCTCATGTGGCACATATAACGTAGACCCAGAAGATCTTTTCGATGCGTCGAGTGCTGAATGTATGTATATCCGAAGCAAGCTGCGCTTTAATCGCCAAAAGACACTAATAAAGCAAAGCAGATCCGCCGGCCGCGTTATCGTATCGCTGACACATATACATACCTGCATACGTATGTATGCGAGGGCAGATGGCAAAAAGGTTTGTTTTTAAACTCATTTATTTTTCATACACTTTTGTTGCTATTGGTAACTCCAATAACTACTGTCGGCGAATTGCTATTGGATATTAGAAGATGCACATATAACACACACACGCACACGCACGCTTGTGGGTACTTATTTCAAGTGGATGAGTTGGTGTACCCTTTGCCTTTTCACTTCCTCAATCACTAGTTGGGGATGACCATTGCTTTGGATGCTTGCTTAGACCAAAGTGTTTGATTTTTTTTTGTTTTTGCTGTTGTTAATGATGTTAGTGTTGTTAGCAAACCGGTTTCCTGTTACGTTCCTCGTTCGCATTCGTATAGAGCTCGTTATATATTGTTTTTATATTTATTCTCATATTTTGCTTTTGTGATTATTCATCTCCAATTGATTTGATGCTGATACACTTCGAGTGATTGGATTTCAACTGTTGTTGCTACTACGTTGAATTTAATATATTGTTTCGATTTTTGCAACACTTTCAAATTCTTTTCGTATTTTAATCACCTTTAAAGACCTCTGTGCCAAACGGTCAGCATTTATATACTTTATATACATACAAGCAATACAAAACAAAGTGAAACGCTCTTTCCAAATTTTTAAACAGCTTTGGAATGTTACGCCGATTACCGAAGGTACGCAAAGAATAAAAGTAATCACGCCGATACAACAACAATTTGACCGCGACACAGTATACAAAAAAACACTGAACGCAATTCGCACGCAACACTGCACAAGTGGCAATTCCAAAAGAATTATAAACAAAAACACAACATACACGATTGCTTCCTGGCAAACACTGTTGTTCCGTTTCCTTCTTCTGGCAGCCCTTAATTCAAAAAACGGCAAAAATAGACAGGCTCCTCTTAAATTTCGCAAATATTTCACGGAAATTATTATTTATTTCACAAATTGTGGCACACTCACAAATTTCCAAATTCTAGTGGCATTCACTTATCGCTTCTAAAATTCACGCTATTCACTGGACGCATCAATACGACGAGAATCCGTGCCAACTACCACTCCGATCACTCGCATCATTCGAACTTAACTCGATTTTGAATATTTCCATTTCGACTGCTTAACGTTGCGCTATTGAAGCAACTGTTCCAACAATAACAACCCCACCAATAAATACAAAGTAAAAACCGAAAAGAAACAACAAAATATGCAAAGACAAAGAAAACGAAAACAACAACAGTGTGCTAAGCCGTAGAAAAACCAGCATGTGGATGCTTGGGTCCACAATACAAATAGCAACAACACGTTGCGAAAAATAACCGCTCCCTTTGTGAGCGTGAAAAAGAGAATACAAAACATTATCAATTTGAGTGGAAGAGCATTGAGTGAGAATCGAAGGTTGATAAATGGAAATGTGGCGAGAAGGAGAAAACAATAAATATGCGCTGCCACACTTGTAATACTAAATTTGGAATTATTTTCGATAACAAATTTTAAGACCTAAAAATGAATTGATTAATAACTCAATATTTGACTAATAAACAATTAAGTATGCAAAAAGATCAAACAAACAATATATTTTAAATAAGTAAATAATTAATGAGGTTCACCTTGCATTTTTAACGTCTGGTTTTTCCGCCGTAGATAAGAATAATGTCACAATTATTTGTTTTGTTTACATCCGTGTGTTTACTTTGCCATTTGTGTACATTGAGAATGTATAGTTGTTGATTCAAAAAGACATAAAAAAGTGTATATTGGGCTTGAAAAAATTACGCAGAGTAAAGGACCCTTTTTGGAGTTCCTGGAGTGGAACCGTAAAGGCAAATGTGGAGGAGCATATGCTGATTATGACGTGATGGAGTTCGAAAAGCAAAAACAAAATACACGTATGTTTTTACTTATATTCGCCTTGGTTTCGAGTTGAATAGCACGAAGTTGAAATTTTTTTTTTATCGAAAAAGTTAAGGTTACCATAAATTTTGTGAATGAAACAAAAAACAAACGAACAAACTGACTGCTATGACGAAATTTGTAACACAAATTTTTGCAAAAATTGTAAAGACTACTGAATTAAGTGCTTTGAATTAGTAAAATATGCCCAATACGTAAAATTCAGTGTTTTAAAATAAATTTATATAACGTAAAACCTTTTTTGGTGTAAAATTTATTGAGTACCGCCCCTGTGAAAGTGTCCATACCTACAAGACATTTGCATATTCAATACAAATTAACAAATCGTGTAAAATATTATTTATAAATTAATTAAATCACTATAACTTTTAAAATACATGCATTTAATTGTTTTCTTTACAATTAAAACTAATTATTTCACTTATATGCGTTATTCGCCAGTGCAATTCGTCAAAAACTTTCATCATTGCTGGAGGGGGATTTATTAAATTACCTTCGGTGAAGTAATATACCTATCCAAATTTCTCCTCTTTGATGGTGGAACTTTGAGGGTGCAGCCATAAGCAGATGTATGCTGTCGGGTTCTATGAAACGTAGTGCTTCAAGCAGTATAATTGAGGGAGCTGGAAGAAATTAATTATCAAAAAAACAGTTTTTTTCCTTGCTGTCCACCTCGATGCATTCAATCTTTCTTGGCTTTCAACTTACTTTCGCTTATTCTTCCTCTTATTTTTGCCTATTTATTTTCTGTGCTGACATCATGGGCGTGGCATGGCAAAATCTTGTATTCTATCAGTCTTGCTACAGCGTTACGAATGGTTCACGCTGTTACAACTACAAGAACTACAAGAAGGTAAGTTAATGGAACTCAACAAGTTAAAAAAAAATATGTATTTATAATACATATTCCGTACATACGTGCAAACTTCAAGGGATTTTTGGCCCAAAAATTGTACTGTTTTTTTTTTGTAAGACATTCCTTAATTTTTCTGTAATTTTTTAATAACATTACACATTTTTTATAATTTTTTCTATTTTTTCAGCTGTTGTAACCTATCATACATTTGTTATATTCCAGGCTGGACATACTCGGCGTTTTATGCAAAAAATTCGAATAAACCTGGTGGCATTTCTAAATGGTCAATGTGCTATTAAAATGGCGTTTACATATTTATGCACAATCCATTTTACTTCGAATATTCTATTATAGGTAGGTAAGATGGCAAGAGTACCCAATATTCTATTATACTTGATACACAATTTTTTATATAAATTACTTGTTATATTCTTTTGCATTGGGGGCAATATATCTTTCAGGTCGCAGTGCTAAATTCCCTCAAAATAATACTTCAGTAATTGTTCCACCAAACCGTGAATACTGCTAATGTCGCGAAATTAACACCGTAGACGCAAACCATTCGCCATACGTCAATTTATTTTGACAAGCACGTGTTTACGTTTCTTTCACTTGGTGGCTCATTTGTAGTTTTTAGCAACTCGTTTGCCGATTTTCTATAAAAACGTAACATAGAATCATAAGCATGGAAGAGGAAGGTCCTCAGGAAGCCAGCATTGACTTTGTGCCAGCCCTTTGCTTTGTGCCACGCGGTGTTGCTAAGGAGCGCCCCGAAAAAATTGTACTCACACAGTCGGAACTGGCTCGTATTATTGATGAAACAAGAAGCCATCTGCAAGATGAGGGTGAATATGATGATGACGAGGATGAAGACAACGAAGACGAAATGGAAATAGATAACGAACCAGTACCCGGTGGTGGGAATCGCAATGAAGGCGATGAATTTGATTTCGCTAACTACGACAACGAACAAGCTTCCAATACGGCTGATATTAGTGCTGTTGTTGATCCCACTGAACAATTGCCGGATGAAGACAATGATTCCGAAGCAGAGGACGAAATTATTAAGCCAACTGACAATTTAATATTGGTAGGTCACGTGCAAGACGATGCTGCATCTATGGAGGTTTGGGTGTTTAACGAGGACGAAGAATCGTTGTATACACATCATGATTTCATTCTTCCTAGTTTTCCACTGTGCATTGAATGGCTGAATCACGATCCAGGAAGCGATAAAACAGGCAACATGTGTGCTATTGGCTGTATGGATCCTGTTATTACCATTTGGGATTTAGATATACAAGATTCTATGGAGCCCACTTTCAAATTGGGTTCGAAAGGAAGTCGCAAAAATCATAAAGAAGCATTTGGCCATACAGATGCCGTTTTGGATCTCTCTTGGAATCGTCACTTTGAACATATACTTGCGAGTGGTTCTGTGGATCAGACTCTAATTCTTTGGGATTTAGATGAAGGACAACCACACACCACCATAACAGCATTTGAAGAAAAGGTGCAATCGGTGGAGTTCCATCCAGATGAGGCACAAAGTATTTTAACGGGAAGTGCGGATGGTGTTGTACGTTTGTTTGATTGCCGAAATGCTGATACAGTTGACAGTGATTACGTTAAATGGAAAATACCTGGCGAAGTCGAAAAAGTGTTGTGGAATCCGAGTGATACCAATCATTTCGTTATTGGCGCAAACGATGGAAGTCTGCACTATGCGGACCGCAGACAGCCGAATAAACTGCTGTGGTCTGTTAAGGGGCATGAAGAAGAAATATCAGGTGTTTGTTTTAATAAAGCTGTGGCCAACTTGTTGACATCCACATCGACGGATGGTATGTTGAAAGTGTGGGACTTCAATGTCGGTGCCATCAAAGAAGTATATTCTCATGACTTCCAAATGGGGCGGTTGCAATGCATGAAACAATGCCCGGAGAATCCTTTTACACTTGCGTTTGGAGGCGAAAAGCCGCCACGATGTCGCATCTACAATATCAAAAACTTTGAAGTGGTGAGGAAGGTTTTCAAAATACCTGAAGTTCTGCAATGAACGCTTCCTATTTAGATATAATAAATAGAAATGTGACAGTGATTTCAGTTTTTATTAAAGTGTAAACAGACTTTATTATTTTTATTGTTTTCCATTATACAAAAAATAAAAAGATAGAATTTTTTATGCAAACAAACTTGCTACAACTTCCTAGTAGTATTAGTGATTCTTCTCAATTGCGAGAAGTTTTTAACGTACTTGGTTTGCTTATTTCTATTCCATGTGGCAATATATTCACTAAAGCCACTTGTTCGCCACGCACGAAAAGCTGCTTTAACTCTCTACTAATTTCGACAGTTTTCCTATTAATACTCTTCACTTGCTGTCTCGGCAACTCGATACCGAGTGCACGCAATCTCTCAGTACAATCTGCTGGTTCGCCACACATCTTATTTACACCATATTTGTACTTGCGACGGCGCCACGTTTCCTTTATATTGCGCAGCCATAAATTCCAGAATTTATCAAAACATATCAGCGTCCCTTCCACACTTCCGCGTATTCCGCTTTTGGTCCGTATCAATACACGGACACGATGTTGCTCTCCTATTGATTGCTTTAAAGATGCCATTGGCCCAGTTACTCCATCGAGATATGTGAAAATATTATGCATGTCCTTCACCTTACGGCGGCTTCCTTTTATGGGCATTTGATGTGGCTGGAAGCGACGTTGCTCTCCCTCTTCAGTGTTCATTGTCGGTTGCTTGGAGCAGCTCGGATTAGTGCCACTATCGACCGCTTTCTTATTTTTGTTCGTTAATTTTGCAGCTGGCTTATCGAGATCCAAAATGCCAACACGTTTGTACGCACTCTCCAAGGCAGCGATATTTTGGTAAATCACTTTTGGTTGCCGCTTGGTGATGACGAAGCCCGGCTCATACAGAGCGCGCAAGGGATCAAACTTTTCGCTGGTAACATCTAACTCGCTGTCCATGGAGCTGGTGGATTCTGGCTCAGATTCAATGGTTGGCAAATCTTTCGACATTTCTTGACAACTTGAGAAACAAACTAACTCCCTAGACTAATTTGGTATATTAAGACTGAACTCTACTATTGAATTCAAATAAATGCACACAACTGTTGCTTGATGTGGAAATAAACAAACAAACCACTCTCAGCTGATTAGTAATATGGGGATGCCACGCTATATGAAAAGTACACAAGAATGCCAGATCGAAATTTTATTAAATTAGTAAAAGAAATAAATTCTATACATTTTGTTAATCGAAGTATTATATATATTTCGAATTATTATGTATAGTATATGTCTATTATATAAAAAATAAAATTGTTATTGTTGAGTTAGCTGTAGTTTCACATAAAGTCTAATGAATTGCTTAAAGAAACTTGTGGAAGATTTTAGGTAAGGCTTCTGAACAGTTTTCCTTTGGTAACCTATGAATGCCATAAGCAAATTCTCTCTAATTTGGCGCATTAAAATGAAATTTCTGCTAACCTTCACTTCATTTTACAAAAAATATGCCTACACGTAAATATATATGTAGACATTCTTAAGTGCTCACTTTCTTTATTCAATTAATGGTGTTAAATTCGCGCTCCAAAACTTTCGGCGTTGGCGTGATTGGCGTATTAAACTACAAAGAAAAATTACCATTATTTGTTCACAGTTTTAGTTAACATTATGATCCAAAGATGTATTATGTATTATTATAATGTTAACATCCCTGTTTTGTTTTTCCTTTTACGAATCATCTGACTGTTACGACAGCGTTCAAAGCGCCCATCTGGCCATATATATTTTCAAAGCCACGCCAAACAATTACAGCAAGTAAAACCAGCCTGCATTAGGCCAGCACCTTTATATTTAAATTTGACAATGAGTGACGTTGTTGACCAGTATGGCCAGATTACCATTTTCGTAACTTGATTTAACTTATTTTTGTTATTTAGGCTCGGAGTTTTAGTTCTTTTTTCATGATATTTTTCTGGCCTGTTCTAATTAAAACGTAATGTTTATAATTTTGTAAAATATAAATTTTTTTTTTTAATTACGAGTATCATAGTTCAATAATTCCCTCAGTCTTATTTAGCTTTACTTTTTATCAACATCTGGTCGCATTGCCCCCCATTGCGGTTATTGTTGGTGTTCTTCTCTTTCAGCAGTCAAATCTCTCTCTCTCTATCGCAGTGTTGCCTAGATTTGAATATAAAAACGCACTAAAATGCCCATTTTTAAATAATAAATAAAATACCACATTTTTTACCTAAAGAACTTTATATGCGTGACAAATAGTGTGAAAATGTGTAAAAAGGTTTTCAATGTTAAGAAGAGTTGAGAGAAGAATATTTAATATTCTAACAACCTCAAAAGGAATAAAAAGTTTAATTTTCACTTCCAAAACAACAAATTTTCATTAACACTAAAATCTTCTCAGAGTGACATTCTTTTGTTTCGTAATACAGTTTTGTTTTTGACTTACAGTTTCGGTAGCTTTAAATTAAAAAAAAGAAGTAAACACCAAATTTAAAAATTTTCGCATTTTGGGCATAAAAAAGCTCTAAACTTATTGCGAAGAGCAAATGGTTGGCAACACTGCATAACTCAGTTAATGCGGCGTCACGCACTCTCTGATGGGCGCAATCTTGTTTCCATCATTCTTGCGTTTTCAACACTTTCTAAGAGAGCAAAGAGGCTGTGGTGTGAGAATTTTAGAATAATAAAAGCACGTTCACATATGCGGTAATTAGCAATAAATCCACGAAATTAATCTACCCGTTCATATATGGCAGATTATCTGCAAAATTGACAATCAGCTGTAAATACTGCTTTGAGAGGTTTTTCTTCATAGAAATTGCTTTGGTGGAATATTTTGAAGTTTTTCCTTGTTTAATTATTCAAGAAGAAAATACAAGTAGAAGGGATAGCTAATTTAATTGGGAAATTGGCTACTAGTAACAAACATTTTATTAGATTTATGTCTACAAACCGGTTTCCTTTGCCGGCTTCCATTTTATTTAGTCTTTACTTTGAGGTTTCTCTTTACACGCGTAAAAATTATTATCTATAACACAGAAAACACAGGGTTGTATGTGAAAAGGTATAGTTATTATCTAGGATTATTTTATATTTGGGATTTTGGGAGAGAAATTTTGTATGGGTAATCCGAGCAATTTAGATTAGCAGCACATGCAGTACAAACTTGCGTATTTTGTGCAAAATGTACACATTTTTTATAATATTTTCCAAATGGATAGAAGAGCTGACTGGTGATGTTATCTTAGGTGAACACAAGTAATATTAAGCTATCTCACTAAGCAGAACAAGCAGACACCTTCGGCTGCAACGGGAAAATATTATTTTGGCATCACGTTGACATACAACTAAACTGATTCGATTGCCCATCTCTAATTATGTTATTTCTTCAGTAAATTTCTAAATTTTAAAATATCATTTTGCCAGAAAAAAAAGTTAATTAAAAACACTGAAAGAAACTCCATCGCACTCCACCCTACGAAATATTGAAGGAATATTTGTTTACCCTAGCTCGTACACTCACGGCCAAAATAATAGTTTTAACTATTTATTTTTTAAATACATTTTTTTATTGGCTTATATACCACCACAATAACCATATAACTGAAAGTTTCAAGCTATGCACAAAATCTAAAAAACTCAACAAATTATTATCAAAATTTTAAATTTTGAAGTCAAAATTTTTATAAAAATTCTGGTACTCAGTTTTGTAGCCCATTCAATTTTTGTGTAGTATTGTGCCAGTTTAACCCACCGTTGGATATATTTTTTAAAACCTTTCTTTCTTAAAACCTTCTTTTTTCGTCCTGTTCGAGACTTCCTTTTAAAAGGTGACATCCATAAATCGAAGCTCAAGCCGTTCGCTATAATAGAAATATGTTAAATTCAGGTACCTGAAAATTCAGATCAATTTATGAATTTTGGTTGGCGGGCTGCGAAAATTTATCCACATGAAAAAAAAAATTGCGAGCAAGAAAAATATTATATAATAAAAAAATAACGTGAATTTAGGCAACCAGCAAAATTTAATGGCTTACAAAACTGAACACCCAGAATTCTTTAAATTTAATAAGTTTTCAATTTTGGTGAACATTTCTTTGTTTATAACCCACGCCCATTTTAGTAAAGTTTAATTTGGGTTAACTGGTTTGAAATTTTTAAATTAAACAAACTCATGGGCAAAACGAGTTCTAGCTGGTAACATCAGACGGACGGATGGGAATTTAGTATTAACCTGTTAAAAAGTGGACATGGTTTTCTATCGATCTCAATAATATGAAATTTATGTATGTAGGGCCTATGACACAGGGGTTTTTTTCAATAGCGGTCGCCCCTCGGTCGGCAATGGCTAACGTCGAATCTTTCATGGAAAAGTTAATCATTAAAAACCATTTCCTGTTCGGAGGCGGCATTAAACTAAAGTTCCAAAGAAAATGCCGAAATACGTGAATGTGCCGACGGTTGATGACAGGAGATACTTCGTATTGTCCGCCTTCACCACCATTCTCTTTGCTTCCTTATCCAGTTTGGAAAAGGCAGAACTAACAACGCGGTTGTTAAGACCGATACTGTCAATATCATCGGCATACGTCAGCTATTTTACAATATTTTCGAGCATCAGATAAAAGAAGTCACACAACAGCGAGTCACAACCTGGTTAGGTATCAAATGGCTCGGAGAGGTCTTTCTCAATTCTGACGGTGACGTGGATATGGAACAAAGTCTTCTTGCACAGGCTTCAGCCCTTCACACAATAAACTTGATAGCATTTTGTACGCAATGTTTAGAAGACTAATTTCGTGGTAATTGGCACAGATTGCAGGATTGCCTTATGGATAGGGCAGGGCACACTTAAATTCCAATCGGCAGCCATGCTTTCATCCGACCATATTTTGCATAGAAGCAACTTACCTGCTTGTCGCCGCCATGTTTGAATAGTTCAGCCGAAAGCTTTGTTGTTATTTAGCCGTCATATCCCTATTCCTACCTAAAGGTGGTGGCACTAGACCAACAACAATGTTTTGTACGTTTGATTGTCACGGCGAGGTATTGGCGAAGTAGAAAACAAAAAAATAATTCGCTGACAGCTACAGCGACACAGCGAAAAAAAAACAAATCAGCTGATTTACCAACTCCACCTTTAATAAATTCGCCGAATGTAACGTAGAACCGGCTGCTATGGGAATGCTTCCTGTAAAGGGTCATAATAAACTGCTCAGAAAGCAGTCCCTGTTAGGGTATTACCGCAGGTCCACCCATTATTACACAGGTCGCCTCCCAGGCACGGCAGGAGGCACCTCCTCAATTACGCGGATGAGGTCCAGGACAAAATAGACCGACAATTACTGGATCGGACAGTGCACAGACAGTCTACAAATGACATTCATCAGGAGACACTTACTTTTTTAAGTTTATTTGAGTATTTATTACGGTTTTAAGACTTAGTTTACAGAATAATATGCTTGTATGACAAATATTACAATAATAATATTTCACAATTACGTTCTGGATACTATAGCAGGTTAAACTTTTACCTTTCCAGAATTCACTCCGACATACCCAACATACATAAGTATGTCCGGCATGTGAAGGCAACCCGCACGACACTAATCACCTTTTCACATGCCCCATCAAACCCACTCATCTAACACCCCTCTCCCTGTGGACCCAACCTGTCGAAGCAGCAAGTTTCACGGGCCTACCGTTAGATGAGATAGACGAACACGACCGGTGATTATACTACACCGACAGGGCAAAGTAACAATTACAACAACAACATACAATTTCAGGAAAATCGAGTTATTTGACATTGCTAATTCAAATATTTCTAGGGCATTGCTTGGGCATAGGGTCACTTCCGGAAAGAGTTAATACGTTTTTTTTGTCGTGGATACTGCAGGTATTGCTCTCGTTACTATTCTGAATTTGAACAGATGAGTGAGTAGTGGATCAGGTGGCGCAAAACGCGAGATTAACTGTTTTGCTCCGCTCCAAGCTACGTTTCATTACTGCTAGTAGCTCAGAGCAATAGTCAATAGTCAAGTCTCTGTAATTGGAGTAGTAGTAAAGAACTTGGAATTGGTCGGAGCGGCATTTGCGAAATTATTAATGCGTTCTTCAGCTACCGCTACTGGTCTCGGTTCTGTTGCTCTGCTACTACTCCCATAGCTGCTATTTGAGAAGTGCATTTGGCATGCGTTTTTGCGGTGCTCCACTGAAAATATAACAGATAAATTAGGTATGTCAGTGTGCTGTTGGTTGTAGGTATAGTTGAATATAACTTAAAATTTTATTTTTTATAGTTCCTGAACCATCCAAAGTTTTATGTTAAAAAAAGAGGTTGTCTGTAAAGTCGGTTTACTGACGATAGTTTAACGTGATAACGTCATAAGAAAATATTGATGGAATGGTTGCAATTTTCACAACAAAATTTTAATTTTATTTGTTTGATAGATATTTTGTATGGATATAGAGGAGGAGGTAAATGGAATTGCAATGGAATAGGTCAAGTTACATTTACACAAACGTGAAAAATGACGAAACATTTATCAAATTCATGAAAGATATCTTCAATTTCGATTGTGCATCAGACGTTAATAAGTCAACAACACTAAGAGGAACCATCATCGATTTGCATTTTTCAAGACACTTTACAATCGAAACACTCCCTTTCACTTCCTACTTTTTCTATCATCGTCCTATTCTCAACAGAGAAATGGTTCATTACCATGCACACAGGAAGAAGGCATATGCAAATACAAGTGTGTGAATTTATATACAAATGCGCATATACATACATATACATACATATATATGCTCACTCAAGTAGGACAGAGCCAGATGTCGAACGTTGCCGAACGCGGGGGCCGATTGTGCTCTTTGTCGTTCGTTCCGCGCTCTCGCTTGCAGTTCAAGCACATTAGCTTACATTTGCTTGCGTACGGAATAGATTCGTATATTTGATATGTCCATATGATTTGTATGCATCTTTACATATAGATTTGTTCTTTTTGAAAATTGCACGAAATTGTATATGTATATGCATGTTTATATACATATATTAGTATACAACATATCTTATAAGGTATGTGGTAAATATTACCATACATTTTTTCCTTCATATATAATAAAAAAATTAATAATAATAACATTAAAACAACAGGTATTATTAACAAACTTGGTTTTATTTTAAATTCTTCAAGTAAATCAAATTAATAATAATCAATAAGAAGGCATATGCAAATACAAATACGTGAATTTATATATGTACATATGCGCATATACATACATATATACGCTCACTTAAGTAGGAGAGAGCAAGATGTCGAACGTTGCCGTTCGCTTGCTTTGTTTGCTTTGTCGTTCGTTCCGCGCTTTCGCTTGCAGTTCATTCAAGGTAACGACAATGAGCAAGGTAAGGACAAATGAGCAAGGTAACGCCTAATGAGCAAGGTAACGACACATTTTTTCGTGCGTGCAGCCGGCTAAATCGAATTATAAGACGTTATCACGTCAAAAAAAAAAATCCTTACACGACGAACTAATCCATTGATATTTTGTCTATTTTTTATTATTTTATTTATAGAAATATTTATACTTCAGAAATTTATTTGAATTTTTTTAATTATGTATGGTAGACGCTATTAAATACTGACAAGCAGCAACAGTGTGTAAATGCAAACAAGCTGGAGGCATCAACTGATTAGCATTTACTTCAAACAAAGGTTCTCTTTTAAAAGATGAAATTACAGACAGACAACAGAAATCAAAATTTTTACTTTTATGGCTTCGCTCGCCGATAGTTCTATGTTCTTGAACCTTTCTCCACTAATTACCTGATTATTTGTAAAAACCAAGCGTTTGTCCAGTATTTTCAAGAGTTCCTATCATATTTTGTTGTCGCATTATCACTCGCCTCCCTGCTAAAATTCGAATAGGTTGAGCGGAAAAAGGTGCGTAAAAGTAATGGCTTTAATAAATAATCACTGAAAATGCAAATATTCGCACTTTACTGTGTAAAAAGTTTTGCAAACGAAAGTTCTCACACTATTTTTTCATTTCATATGTTTGCAAGCAAATAAGCACTTACTAATGACAGGAAACATGTGCTTTCATCAACGGTAAACATGGCAATTAGTAATAAAAAATGAAAAAGTAGAATTAGCAGTGCAGCTAAACAAACAGTACTTTAAATTTGCAGGCCTATAAATAGAGCCCTTTGGCGTTGAAAATAGATTTAACTAAATGCCTAGAAAACATTTGCTTTAAAAAAATGCTTTGATAATAGGAAATCTAATCGGCTTTTTATTGAGTAAGAAGTATTCATATATGCATACATACATACACACATACATGCATAATGTCAGAAGTTTATTGAAATAGGTGGCTCCAATTTCGATTTTCGAGTTTTTTCTTTTGTTATGTTATCAAACATTTCCCCCACTTATGTTGACGTGAGCTGCTTTCGATTCATTTAGCACCCAGCGAGTGGTGAACAAAAACAGCGATTGTTCGTGAGCTCGAGCACCTTTAAAAGTAAAGAAGCGACTTGAGCGAAATCCCCGACCCCCGACGAAGTGCCAATCTAATGGCGAAAGAACTGAAAATATCTGACCGTAGCATCCGCCGCATACTAAAAAATAAAAATGATCAAGCCTTACAAGATCCAAAGTCAAGCCTTACAAGAATCAAAAGGCGCATGATGTCACACCAAAGCAGCAACAAGTCAGTCAGAAAGAGCGAAGGAGTTGCTTCGCTTGGCCGAAAGCGGTACCTTTCCGAACATTCTGTTTTCTGACGAGAAAATGTTTCGAATTGAGCAATTCGTTAACTCCCAAAACGATAGGGTTCTTTTAACCGACGAGAATTTGACTCATCGATTGGCCACCAGGAGGCTGCACCCGCCACAGGTAATGGTTAGGCCGCTGCAACCGCAGATGGGCGCCCTCAAATCGTTTTCATCGACCCTGGCGTCAAGGTAAATGCGAAATATTATCGGCAAAGTATTCTGGATGTTGCTTTGAAGCCGTGGGCAGACAAACATTTCGGTGACAGGCCATGGACGTTTCAACAGGACTCGGCACCGTCTCACAAAGCTCGAGTGAACCAAGAATGGCAAAAAAACAACGTTTCGAACTTCATAACGTCCACACAATGGCTCTCAAATTCATCCGACGCGAATCCGATGGATTATTCTCTTTGTGCCATTTTGGAGAGCAAAGTTTGAACTAAAAGATTTACCAGTCTCGAGGCGCTGAAAAAAGCTTGCGGTTCGTGTCTGCACCGTCTCAAGGCAAAAGGTGGTCATATCGAGCAAAAGTAAATTGAGTCTTAATTTTGTATTGTATTATTTTCACACATTTTTTACTTTGAATTGAATAAAAGTAATTTTCCAAACTAAATTTATGGCCTTTTTAATTGGTTACACTTCGAGTGCCGGGCCCTGTGCATTTAAAAATATACAAATGGACAATGATGGTAAGAGTAAGAGGTTTTTTTATGAATAAGCATAATCCGGGAAACATCCTTATATACCTATACTTGGAAGCACTGATCGCACGGAAGCATGTCTCTTGCGAGCCAAGGGGCTAAGAACAAAGTTTCTTGAAAATCGCGAGACTGTTGCTGCTTTCACATAAAATTTTTCGGAAATCTCTAAGGAGCAGAGAAGTGCTGAATCTAAGCCGAATTCATAGAAGGTGACTTCCCTAGAGCCTCAACAACATTTGGTTTTTGTAATTTGGTGATTTGAATGTCAAAATTTCAATGAGAATGCAAACAAACAAATAAAGCAACAACAAGGAAGTAGAATACTTTTACATTCAAACCGGCAACCCGCAAGAAAAACAAAAACAATTCAGCTGCTATAGTGAAGTCCCCTTTTGTGGCTGTGGATTGGCCTTAGGTGAATCGAAAGCAGCTTCGGTCAGTCATTTTTCGTTTTTAACAGTTAAAATTATTGTTAAATGTTATGGAGCGATTGCAGGGCATAAAACAAAATTTGTATGTAAGGGAAGTCGTTTATGGCATCTCATCTCATAGGTACCGTCTAGTAAAGTACCATTGGTGGTACGCGCTACCAGATGACGCAATCTTGTGCGGGCCACCGGTGGTACACGCCGCCCCATGAAGCAATCTTGTGCGGGCCATCAGTGGTACGCGCCGGCGTGAACGTGTTAATTATTTTTAAAGTGCTATAATTTTTCAAATGTAATTATTGTTATAAGTGAAATATTTTATCTATAGAATTGTGTGACCCCCCGCATTAGAAATCGTATTGGTAAATAAAGAAAAAGAAAAAACTTGGTATAAGCATCACTCAGGATCTGTTGAATTGAATAAACTCTGATCCACATTTACTTGGTGTATGGCTAAGTGGTCAAAATCAAAGCCTAATCATCCGACCTTTATAAATCCCTCATCAAGTCCGCCCTATTGTAGACGCAGAAGCTTGAACGATGGCAATAGCCGATGAGCCGTTCCTCGTTCCCACGACAGTCGGTTCTACGTAACCGGAACAACCCGGATTTACATCCGGCCAAGGACTTTCACTTCAGGAGCATTCCCCGTATATGTATGGGGAATGTTTATGTTGCTACAACAACAACAACATGAAACGTCCCTTGGAGTATTTGGGAGAAAGACTCTGCGGTAGATTTTTCTACCTTTGCACTTTGGCAACGCCGAGTATAGCAGGCGAAGGAAGGATGACCTGTATGAGCTTTACGGCGACAAGGATTTAGCACAGCGAATAAAGATCCAGTGGCTCCGCTGGCTAGATCATATTGCCCGTCATGTAGATACAAACGCTCTGGCTCTGAGAGTATTCGATGTGGTACCAGCTGATGGTGGCATTGGAAGAAGGCCTACTTTGCGTTGGAAGGATTAGGTGGAGAAGCACTTAGCTTCACTTGGTGTGCCGCTTAGTATGAGGAAAGAGGACTTAAGCGCTTTCTTAAACTCGGTCAAAATCGCTTAAGCGGTTATCCCGCCAATCAAAAAGAAGAAGATCCAGCAACACTAAAAATACTTATATCCGGACATGTTAGAGAAAAAGTAATTCAGACGTTAACTAAAGAGTTTTTCAATGAGGGCGGGTAGATGTTGAAATGGAATAAAATGGCTTTTGCTGTGGGGCACGTAGCGCCGTCCTGCTGGAACCACATGTCGTATAGGTCCATATGGTTCAATATGGGCCATAAGAAATTGGAAGGGCCACCACGTCTACCGAAAAATGGGTTTGCGTTAATGAACACTCATTTTGATAATAAAGTTTTATCATTTGAACGTGCTGTTCAATCGTGTAACTTGCCATGATGATTTGGCATAAACAACTGAATAATAAACAAAGGATTTGACAGATGTCACCAAAACAAAATGGCTGCCACAGGGCGCCAAAATCGACCCGCGCCAATTGAAAAACCCTATACAACAGTGCTTAATTCGCCAGCTCATGCACCAATGCTTGTTCGTGATTTTTTAGCCAATACAACGTCGTACTTATGCCCCACATATCGTATTAATCGAACTTGACCTCCTATGATTTCTTGTTCTTCAAACTGAAAATACATATAAAAAAACGTAGGTTTAAATTGGTTAACTTTGGAGTGTTATTCTTTTCTTTTTGTTGTAAAATTCATATTAAAAGGATCCTATGCATAAATGGACTATATTTTTAATTTTAATTAAGGCTAACGGAACTCAGCTTATCTTCAAACGTTTTTGGAATTACTACATTACTAAAGTAACAATTTTTGATTCCACGCCATTCGTTTCATTCATTCCCTATGCCTATCACAAGACTGCATACATAGTTTCTTTTCCATCTGGTGGCGATCAATGAGGCACAGCATTACAGTTAAAAACTTTAGAAACATTTCAATACAGTTTAATTTCAATAAAAAATGTACGTTTCTGCCTTAATATTTCCCATAATTATATAATAATCGCAAATTCAACAAATAATTGAGTGGCCTAGTCAGATATTTGCCGCTCGTGACAAAATCTATTGCCCACACGCACATACATACATACATACATGTAAATCATTGATTTTTTGTTTATAATTTTTAGAATTAGGCAAAACAAGCCAGAAAATATGCTAATCGATTAGAAGACAGGTAACAAGTCGCCAATGCAGATATGTACATTAACATATATAGGGTATTTCAAGTTCGAGTTGAAATTTCTTTTTGATTTTTGATTTCAAATTAAACATGAACGTACATATTTTGTTTTAACTTTTACCTTTTGAACTGTTTATTGACGCATAAGGTAGAGGGTTTATAATTTATGAACGCTAAATGATATCTTCCATTTGTTGTTGTTGCAGCTTACTAGATCCTGTCAGTCACCTGCCGTCTTCGTCTAACTCATAGACCCAGCTTAACGGTAAACCTAGAAAACGTGCTGTTTCACGATGAATGTCGTTTAGTGTTTGTTTGTATACTGTCAGTGTAGCTAAAGAGGTGTCTGCTTGTTGAGCATTTTGTTGTGCTCCTTAACAGGGAGCATTCATGCTTCATTGTGCAGGTATTGCAGGTGAGACATCAACAGACATCTCGTGGCTGTCCTGATAGCAGTATTTTGACAAGTTTGAGCTTGTTTGCTATCGGTCCTGATGTGTCATCGACTTTTACCTTTAGTTGTAGTTTGACCTCTTTCGCCCAGGTGGTAAAAAGGGTCGGCATGGATTTAGTGGAGGAAAGTGTAAGACTCCTCGCAGTGAAAAAGCGAGGAAGTCAGATGATTTAATCGTTCGCTATAAGTCGTGGAACACAAGTCATCGATGTTGTTGTCCGACGCCATAATCGAACAATCGTCAGCAAAGGAGACCAGAGAAACTCCTTCTAGTGATTGGGGGAGCTTCCATGCATAGAGGTTGAAAAGTAAAAGTGAAAGAACACCACTCTGCGGAATAGCTTGCTTTATCCTCCTCTGTTAAAAACAGACAGATTAGATACTGTAGATCTGTTAGCAACAAACCTATGCTGATTTGGCCAAATTAAAAATTTAACCGCAAAGCTCAGTTCTTCATTGACCGCGTGCTCAAAAATTTTGGAAATAGTCGATAGCTTTGAAATAGACCTATAATTTCCAACGTAATTTGTATTCCCACTTTTAAAGAGGAACGTAATGGAAGCGAGTTTCCATGCCTTAATGAAACTCCTGGACGATAAAGATTTGTTGAATATAATTTTCGGGGGGTAGACCAGGGCCGAAAAAATGCACAGATAAAGATGTCTAACATAAATTTCGAAAATGTTGTACAGCATGTTTATACGGATAGCACCTACAACAACTACAATAATTCATTATATTCCTGCTCATCCCAGCTACTATCTAACAATGCTTTGTGGAAAAGAGCTATAGAAGAGAAGCAAGCTGCAATGCTTATTGCAAGAAAAATCAGCTCAAGGTCTGTAGGCAAGTTTGTTACTGATACTAATGAAATACTTATCGGCATTAAGTGCCCAAGATATGTAAATATTTTCAGATAAGCTGGGTAAAACTGGATTAGAAATCCATTCTAATCAAAACCACCCCCATCAGCACTTTCAGTAGACGAGAAGGAACAAAGGTTCAAACCTTCTTGTGATAAGAGTATGAAACTACGATTCGGCAAAGACAGATTCTTCCAATTTTAAAACAATGTACGAGTACACCACGCGATAAAACGATAGCCATTATCATTTCAATCAGCTTAGACTTTTTTGAATGCTCATTATTTATAAAAGTATAGCAAATTGTCAAAGAAAAACATAAACATAAATCCAATTTCAAGATTTAAGCAACATTTAGAAAAATTCCACAAACTTTTCATCATAATTCCACGGCTTTAAGCAGAATTTCTAGAAGCATTTTTGGTAGATATGCAGTTTTATAATCAATTGAATTTTAATAATAATTAAGTGCAATTTTAAAGTTGCTGAAAAATCTCATTAATTTAATTTTTTTTTCTCTTGATCCATTTAAAAATATAGTAGTTATTGTTGTAACAGCATACTAAAACCTGTCAGTGCAATGTAAATTACCGGCCGTCTTCGTCTAGCTCATCTAACGGCAGGCCCAGGAAACTTGCTGTTTCGATAGGTTGGGTCCACAGGGAGAGATGTTAGATGAGTGTGTTTGATGGGGTATGTGAAAAAGTGGCGGGGTGCCTTCACATGTTGGACATATGTGAAAAAGAGAAGTCGAATGTCTAGGTGCGAGTCTACAATTCGGTAGGCCTGAGCACGATACTCGCTAAGAACACAAAATACCAAATTGATAGAGAATATTTTGTTTCTAATAACAGCGACCCCACGACAAAACTCCGAGTGTGTTTCTGGCATGGAAAAGCTCCTCATAAAAAAATGTGTTTTGTGAGTTTATGAGTTTGTGTTCTATTAAAAACAGAGAACAGCTTTGTTACCACAGCTACCATTGACCACAAAAGTCGTTAAAACATTGGTACAGTTTGACAGGTTCCTCTGTTATTCAAGTGCGTCACATCTGTTCATATCTGGTAATCTAACGACTGGCTTCCGAGATGACAGCCTCATCCCGCAGTTCATGTGGTCAAATTGGACTGACAACACACCCTTTAAGAATTCAACGATTGGTTAAGTAAAAAAGGTAAGATATTTAGAAAAATTCAAACTAATATTTAATATTTTGATTCAAGATTATTTGTTCACAGATTCTTGTGTGTTTCCAGTTGAGAATGCTGAATTAAACATTAAAGCTATTATTAACAAATTTTCCAACTCTGCAAAAGGCATCAATTCTAATTAAACGACATCATGCAGTAAGCCCCCAGGTGTTTTCACGCCTATTTTCGAACATACTTTTAAGTTATGTAGTTGCATACTGGTATATAATTTTTATTGTTTTGAAATGATCGCTAGGAAAATGGTATAAATTATTAAAGGTGGTGTTGGTAAATCAGCTGATTTGTTGTTTTCGCTGTGTCCATGCAGCTGTCCGCACAGAATAAAACAAGGGGAATTAATTTTTTGTTTTCTACTTCTCCAAAACTTTTCCGTGACAGCCAAATGTACAAAACATTGTTGTTGGTCTAATGCCACCACCTTTAATAAATGCGCCTTAAAATTAAGTAAATAAATCTTTTCGAATTTTCTCTCAGAAATTATTCTTAAAGAAATTGAAAAATTTAAATAAAGAATATTTAAAAAAAATTTCTTAAGAAAATGTACAGAAATATCTTTACGAATTCATGTCATACAATTTTCTTTCAAAATTTATCAAAATCTTAAAGATTTCGGGAAATTCGGTTTGAAGCGAAGTTTTAATTTTTTCTCCTATTTATTTATTTATTCATCAATTAAAGTACAATTCAAATAGATTACTAATACTATGCCTTGATTATAATAAATAATGTAAATAAATATATCAATGAGGCCGCCTTAGCCGAATGCATTGGTGTGTGGCTACCATCCGAGAGTGCGCAGGTTCGAATCTCTGTGCATGAAACAGCGAAATGATAGAACATTTTTTTTCTAACAGTGGTCGCCCTTCGGTAGGCAATGGTAAACCTTCGAGTGTATTTCTACCATGAAAAAGCTCCCAATAAAAAATATCTGCCGTTCGGAGTCGGCTTGAAACTGTAGGTCCCTCCATTTTTGGAACAACATCAAGACGCACGCCACAAATAGGAGGAGGAGCTTGGCCAAAGGCTCAAGAAGGGTGTAAGCGCCAATAATACCATATACATATATGTATGTATATACATAAATATATATATAGGGTGGGCCATGTAAAATTTACTTATTGAATCGGCTATAAAAAAAACTAATCAATATTTTTTTACACTTTTTTTTTATTTTGAAGATTGAACATTGTCATATATGGAACATTGTCACGACTGGCTTTACAGTAGGCCACTCGATCAACCCCATTTTTAATCACATTTTCGATTGTTTGGGCTCCAATTTCATGAATGGCAACTTAGATTTCGTATTTTAAAGCATCAATCGTCTCTGGATGGTTCGCATAGCATTTGTCCTTATCGGTTCCCCTCAAAAAATAGTCCAACGGGCTTAAATCACAGCTCCGAGGCGGCCAATTGATATCGGAATTCAAAAACGGTAGCCAAAAGTTCGAGTGTAACTTTGGCAGTGTGACAAGTTGCACCGTCCTGTTGAAACCAAATGTCGTCCATGTCATCTTCTTCAATTTTTGGAAACAAAAATTCGTTGAGCATGTCACGGTAACGCTCGCCATTTACTGTAACCGCGGATTTTCGCTCATATGCGAAAAAAAATGGCCCGATGATGCCGCCAGATCAAAAACCGCACCAAACAGTGACTCGTTGTGGATGCATTTGCTTCTCTACAGTAATATGTGGATTTTCTGATCCCCAAATCCGACAATTTTGCTTATTGACGTAGCCACCGATGTGAAAATGAGCGTCATCAGAAAAGATGATTTTTCGGTAAAAATGCTCATCTTCGGTCAAACGATAGGCTTTCAATATTTCCCAATTTTGTTCAAGCGTTTAGCGTCCCATTTCGTAAATGCCAAACCTTTAAGGGGTTAGGTGGGTTTCAGAGGTTGAAAAAAAGAAGATTTTGACTATTTTTTTTTAGTATATAAACTCATGTATTTTATTTAAGCAATTCACTATATCTAAGATACATATATAAACAGTATTTTGTGAAATTTTTATTTAAAAATTTCGAAAACTCAGCCGTTGGTACCTCATCTTCCTTGACGTTTTAAAAAAAAAATGCTCTTGCGGTGGACAGCATTGCTCATTATTGGTTCATCTAAAATCAGAAAACCAAACGGATTTCGTTAGTACATGGATAAATCTCGTTGTTGTACGAAGGAAAAAAAAAAATCAAAATTTGAATTTATGACAGGCTTTGAACCAAAAAACACATTTTTTAGTGAAATTTTCGACATACCTTGTCTAAAAAAAAATTGTTGTAATTAACAAAAAAAAAATCCTTCGTTCAATAACTAGATAATGTTATTTCAAAGATTTGTACAAAATTTGAACTAAATCGCTTCAAAACTTTTCGAGATATCGTGTCCACCGACTTAAAAAATGGAGTTTTGAGATAAACACGTATACGAGCGAAGCGCTCAACTGACGTGGCCTAATGGGCGGAACTTCTGAAGGGTATATCTCTTAGAATTTTACTCGGATTGACTTAAAATTTTAGGAGAGTATTTTAAACATACTGTACTATTTAATGAGACAAAAAAACAAAATTCGATTTTTTGAAATTTTCAAACCCACCTAACCCCTTAAGTAAATTTTGAACACATTTGACATGTCATTTGTGTTACCATTCTCAAAAAAATAGGTGGTTAAAAAAGCAAACGCTATATGGCCCACCCGTTATATATCAGCCAGTTCGTTGCTCGTTATACCAATGTGGGCTGGTATCCATAGAATGGTAATTTTTTTACTCGTTATGGTTCTGTCCAATGCAAACCGTCGAGATGTGTTGTCCTGCCGGAAGATTTGACAACACTGAGACTATCCGAGCATATTAAGGCGCTTTTATTTCGGCCTGTGGAGTCTTTTATTGCAAACTTTACTGCTGCCAGTTCTGCGTTGTAGACTTCGGTGTAGGAGGGAAGTAGAGCTTGTCGGATTATGGTGAACGAATCGCCAGATTGTTCTATCACAGCGTATGGTGATATTGCCTCTAGAGAGGATACGTCGGTATAGTAGATTATATCCGGTGATAGACTCTTCTTATACACCAGAAATTGTTGTTTGAAATATTCGGGACACGAGTCTTTCTTTTTCGTATATTTAATGATGTGTTTATTGGCTTCCAGTAGTTTTGGTTTCTTGGTTTTGTTGGTATTGGTATATACATAAACACTTGGTAGATGCTAGGAGATGTATTGTTTTGTGTTTTTTTTCTGACATACTGGATTTCGCTATGTGCTCCCAGAAACATTCGTGAAGCGCGTGGGATGATGTTGTTAGTGATTTTACAGCTAACTTTGTAGATCGAGTGTGTAATAATCGGGTAAAATCGTTGTAGCGGACTTCTACTCTTATGACGTCGGTTGGCGTTTCTGTCATTAGTCCAGAGGCCTTTCGGAAACATTTGTTGAGTGCTCTGTCTATTTTGTCCGTGTTTGATTTAGATGTTCATCCATACAAGGCATGCAGTGCTGAGCTACAACTGCTGCAAGTCATCGACATATTGAAAGGGCGGTGGGTATGTGTGGTCCCTTTTTCCGCATACAGATGATTTTTAATACATTATGGATTTTTTGCTTGGCTTGCCTGTGATTTTTCTGATGTGCTCGTTCCATAATAGATGGAACGTGGACTCGTAGTGAACGTAACTCCTAGGATTATTATGCTTGTTTTCAAGTTAATGGGCACGTTTCTGATGGTAATGTTGGGTTGGGTCGCAAACCCTTTTTCTGCAGATATGTAGTGCTTCTATTTTGTTGGCAGGTACTATTGCACCTGTTTCTAAAATTGTTATATTTCACTTTCATCAAATTTAGTTTTTCTACTACCTTGTGCACATATACATGCATATTAATGGATGAATTTTTATGTATATCATATTATAAAGGGTGGTTAAGTTTCAAAGGCCGGTGTTTATTTTGAATAAAATACAATTTTTTTGGAAATTATTGTCATTTCTCTTTATTATCATAATATTGGTATGGCTCAATTATGTATGGAACAAAATATCGGCCAAATGGCCGGCGCGGCCTCGGCGGTACACCTCCATCCGATGGTCCAAATTTTCGATGACGCTGATACATAATTGAGGTTCTATGCCGTTAATATGCCGAATTATCTCATCCTTTAGCTCTTGAAATGTTGCTGGCTTATCGACGTACATCTTTTCTTTCAAATAACCCCAAAGAAAGAAGTCCAACGGTGTCAAATCACATGATCTTGGCGGCCAATTGACATCGCTGCGACGTAAGATTATTCGACCATCAAATTTTTCGCGCAAAAGAGCCATTTTTTAGTTAGCTGTGTGACAAGTGGCACCGTCCTGTTGAAACCGCATATCGGCCTCATTTTGGAAAAAATACAGCCCAATGATGCCGCCGGCCCATAAACCGCACCAAACAGTCACTCTTTGTAGGTGCATTGGTTTTTCGGCAATCACTCTTGGATTATCATTCGCCCAAATGCGGCAATTCTGCTTATTGACGAATCCACGAGGTGAAAATGTGCCTCATCACTGAAGATGATTTTCTTCGAAAATTGGCCATTCACTGTTGCCATTTCCTGCGACCATTCTGACCATTGACGACGCTTGAAATGGTCAAGAGGCTTTAGTTCTTGAGTCAATTGCACCTTGTAAGCGTGTAAATGCAAGTCTTTATGCATAATGTGCATCAACGACGAGCGTGAGAGGTGCAATTGTTGGGCATGACGACGAGTTGAGGTGGACGGCTCTTCAACCACACTATCGCGAACAGCAGCAATATTTTCTGCAGTACGAGCTGTACGAGCATGCACTGGTGTTTTCACATCTCCTACAGATCGGGTCTGCTCAAACTTTTGTACAATTTTTCCGATTGTACGCATATTTGGACGATTAAATTGACCGAAAAAATAACGAAGTGCGCGATATGCATTTTGATTTGAACGCCTGTTTTCATAATAAGCCTGAATAACTTTAACGCATTGTTCGATTGTGTATCTTTCCATGGATCAAATTGAGTTAGTCTGAAATTCAAAAATGGCAAATGAAATGCAGAAAAAAACTTGACGTTTAGGTGTGGTTCACATTCAACATCGGCCCTTAAAATTGAACCACCCTTTATTATAACTCATTCATTTTTTTACAAGAATAATAATAATAATAGGTTTTATTTTTAGCATATCAATCCATATACCATACATATGTATGTATGAAAACTATCGTAATAACAACACTAGCTTGAAGCCATAACATAATCTTCGTTTGTAACAGCAAATAAAAGTACCTGCGACTTCAAAGTCCCTCTGCGGGTACGCCCTTGTACATACATACATACAACATATGTATATAAGCATAATATTATTTATGCATAGACCTATTTTCGCACACATGGCGCCTTAGCCGCCGATTATTTTCGCGCTCGGTATTCATACATAATCTCCAAGATACAAATATTTTTCATAGACCATATGGATTTGTTTGTGCATTGAGCAGCACTTCGCTGTTCATTGTTTACACATGGTCGCTTGCTACCTGATGTATAGCACTACATCCATCCACATATATGTAGGTACATATAATATGTACATACGTCCATACGCACATTTGTGTACTCGGATTTTGTGAGTAAATTTTTATCACTAACCGCACAACAGGCACACACTATTTCTTCTGATAAGGATGGATACTCTCGAGCGCCAAGAGTGTGTAAATAAACACATGCATACGTTTTGTGAGTAGTGCGTGTGTGAACCGCACTTAGTGGTTACTCAGTACCTGTTGATATCAATTGCCATTATGCGTTTTCATTGCCTGTCGTCACGGTTGGCAATCTCCCTCTCTCTCTCCCTCTCTCTCCTGAACACATACATATTCGCACTCTTTTTTTTTTTTGTCAGACTGTGGTGCTGTAGACTTCCACAATGTATTTTCAAGATTAGAGGCCAGCGACCCGTTTAAGCTACACCGACACGCTTATGCATTTGCTGTCCAGCAGCTTATATGTGTCCGTGTCGGGTACATGACGCTTGCCTGCGAAAAAATCTAAAATTTTTGATTTTCATCATGCAAAAGCCGACAACAAGTATGTGTGACACGAAACAAGTATGTGTGTCACCCGACACGTATACATATAAGCTGCTGGACAGCAAATGCATGAGCGTGTCTCCGTAGCTTTAGATGCGAAAAAAAATTGGCTCATCTCATCGACAGACAAACTGCCGGGTCTCCAGTTCTCCGATGTTGAAGGTGTGTGAAGTGAACGAAGAGCATATTCGCCATCCGTTTTATTTAGTTTTCGAGTTGTTGCACGCAATACATCGTTGACAGTTGTGTTTAAGCGCGCGGCCACAGTGAATAGTGAACAATTGTTTCGGAAGATTTAACCAAACAAAAATAAATTACGAAAATAAAAATTTGCTTGACCAGGCGCAATAACGGGAAATAAACAATTAACTGCTGGTAATGGTGTGAGTGAAAATGGCAAAACGGTTGAAAAGAACAGGAAACGATTGAGAAAAATAGAAATACATTTGTAGGTGATTTTTCGTAGAAAGCGAAAAAACAGTAAATAAATAAAAACAACGAAAAGCACATTTGAAATTAAATAAAAGTAAAAAGTGAGCTCCATTGAAATTCGAAACGAAAAAAAATTAGCAAAACAAAAAGTCACTGGTAAAAACGCCAAGCGTATGTTGTAATTGTTTATAAGCAATTAAAAAAATCATTCGCCACTTATTTGAGGTTTTATTTGAATTTCGTAGCAGTGGTTGCGTTTGTGTACAAAATAAAATAAAACGCCGCCGTGCAGAGTGAGCGCGAAGAATTTGATAACTTGGATTTATGGCTGTGCACTACTACTTTGCATAAAGAATAAAAATTAAAAATAAAAAAACAAAAACAAAATAAATTTGAATTAGCTAGTCACATTTAAAACAGCGAACAATTTTAATTGCTAACGAGGTGAGTACTGAGCGAAACAAAAGAAAAAATGGAAGTGTAGAAATACATGGCGTGCCTGCAAAAATTCTTGTAATCATTTCCTAATGAATATAATTACCGACTGAATTTATGCAAATGCAGGACTAATTTTTACCAGAATTGACTATTATGTATCTACTTTCTTTAGTTTGCTGTAGTGAAAATGCGTGTATATAAATTTTGCTCAATGTGCACCGAAATTATGTTGTGCTTCATTTACGCGTCTAAATCGTGCTGAGGCTCTTCACAATTTTTGAAAATAGAATTTGAATGGCTGTTCGTGCGATTAGAAATATTAATAGAAAACTGTGCCGTATTCTTGTTTTTTAATGTTTAACATAATTTTTACTTTCATACTAAAACATTTGTGCGATTCATTTTGCGCTTTGAAGCTGCGATGTAGCAAATGAGCTGTGTCACTCTTCTAGTAAAAAAAAAAATAACTTCTTAATTACAATTATATAAAATAATGAAATACAAAAATTTAGAATAAAATAAAAGACGCATCTGTTTTTATAATTGCTAAAATATGGCTGCTTAAAAAAAGTGTAGAGAGAACAGAAAGCATTACTGTAGAGTATAAATAAATAAAGTATATCAGTTATAGTTTTTGAAGTTCAGTGGCTTGTTCACAGTTTCTCACACGTGTATGTATATGTATTTGTGTATTTCAAATAAAAATTTATTCGAACAGAAATAAGATAAAATAAAAAAGGGTAGCGTAAGTGTCGTATGGTTGTAGGCCGTACATTTTGAAACGGCTAAAATATATTTAGGGGGGTCGCAAGGTAACCGTATAAGTCACGATACGAATTTTCACACCGTTAAAAAAGAGTTGGTTGATGTTTGAAGTTCTCTAAACATTTATTTAACCGTTAAAAACTTTTCGACTTAGGACAATAAGACACTTACGACACTTACGACACCTTGCGGACTACCTAATTGGTAAAATTACTTATGCCCAATATTTTTGAAAGAAAACAGCGACAATTAAGGTTGTGTACAAGGTGGCGCAAAATTAATCAGCCAATTTTGTTTTAGAATAACTGTTTTACTAATTAAGAAAAAAAGTATAGAAATATATTATTTATTTTGACTTTTACGCGCTCCTTTGCTAGTCTGTTTGTATACTGCAGCTGTATAGTTCACAAGTGACAAATATGATTGACCTGTGACGCTATTGAAAAAATTATAAATCTTTCGATTGGGTGATTGCTTTCGCGCCACCTTCTATTATGATTATTAACAATAAATATTATTTCAAGAACTGTAAAAAAACATTTGGATTTGAACTCATAATTTTTAACTAATAATAGCGAAAAATAAAGAAAAAAAGTTACGTATTTAAAAAAAAAAAGTTTATACAACAAATTAAAAATATAAAATATAATCTTAATATTATCTTAAATGTATATTTAAAAATATAAAATAATTATTCAAAAGCAAATAAAATATTTATTAAAAACAATTTTTTTTTTTTCAAAATTAATCAGCCAATTTTGTTTTTGAATAACTTTTTACTAAATAAAACAAAAAAATATTTTGAGTGATGGAAATTTAATTAATTTAATAATAATGAATTAAAAAAATTAAATAAATATACTGCAGCTATCTAATTCGTGTCAAATCCGATTAATGTTCGACGCCATTTGCAAAAATTATAAATTTTCTGAATTTTGCGCCACCTTGTATTATAATTATTAACAATATTATTTCAAGAAATGTAAAGAATCATTGGGATTTTTTTGACCTCCTAATTTTTAACTCGTAATAGCAAAAAATAAATAAAGTTATGTAATTAAAACAAAAGGTTTTTTTTTCAAAAAAATCAAATGTTTATTAAAAAAATTTTTGTTTCAAAAAATAAAATATTTATTAAAAATAAATTTTTTCCATTTATAATTTTTACTACATTATTATTTCAAACAGCACCGCAGCAAAATAATTATTTAAAAATAATATAAATATTTATTAAAAAAAAAATATATATTTTTTTCAATTTATAATTTTCACTAGAATATTTATGTGTTTAAAAAATATTCTCGTATATATTTTTTTGCAATTCATAATTTTCACTAGATTATTATTTTAAACAATACCCCAGCAATCAGCAATAAAATAGTTATTAAAAAAGTAAATATTAAACATAGTATTTTCTTTCAATTTATAAATTTTACTAGATAATTATTTTAAACAGTACCCATACAATCAGCAGAGTAAATCATGTTGTGACATTTCTGCAGCCTGTAAATAAATGTACCCCTTACAATTTTGGGAGCCGACAGACGATTCCTTCAAAAATATTGAACCATTTTAATCAGTTAAGAACAATACTAAAGAAAATGTCATTCGTGTAGACCAGCATACAACATATACACACATATGCACGCATGTATTTACCCTGCCGTGAAACAGCAAACTAATCAGAACAATTACTAATTAACAACTAGAATTTCCAGAACAAAAATGAACTAGTCCGAAAAAGACCGAATTTGTACCGCTACTAAACGATTTTTCCATGCCTATTTTATTTGACTTCAATGAAATCATGTAACGAAGAGTGCTAGCATTTAATCTTTGGAACGATACTAATTTTAAAATATTTACGCGTTTCTTTTTCCTTTCTGTTCTAATATAATATTATTAGCAGAGCTGAGGCGGCTAAATAAAATTGTGCAATATTTTAAATCTATAGGTATATATTATATAAAATTCAAATTATGTATGTATCTATAGATCGACTTGCGTCCTAAACGCATAAACCGATCGTAACCAAATTTGAAACACGAACTGGATACCTTACCGGGATGGTCATGGGCTAAAAAATATTTTGATACATAATATATAGCGGGCGTGGCACCTCCCATACAAATGGAATTTTTAGCAGTCCGTATTTCTGGAAGTATTTACGTTAGACTACTGAAATTTGGTAAGGGGTTATATGACATTAATCCTTACCACATCCAGAAAAACTGCGTATAACGAAAAAGACGGCGTGGCACCTCCCATACAACTGGAATTTTTTATAATCCATATCTCTGGAAGTATTTAGGCTAGACCAATGAAATTTGGTAAGAGATTATATGAGGTTAATACCTAGAAGAGAAAAACGAAAAAGGGGGCTTGGCACCTCCCATATAAATGCAATTTTTCATTGTCCATATCTCCGGAAGTATTTGGGCTAGACAACTGAAATTTGGTAAGAGATTATATAAGGTTAATACCTAACACCTGCATGAAAACTGGTGATAGCTAGAAATGGGGCGTGACACCTCCTATACAAATGGGATTTTTCATATGCATATCACTGGACGCATTTATGGTAGAATACCAAAAATTGGTAAAAAGTTTAATGAAGTTAGTATTTAGTACTCCTAGAAAAAATATGAGTTTAGAGAAAAATGGGGGTTAGACCATTTGATATAGAAACGAATTTATAATATCAACGATAGAGGTATTGCTGAATTGAATGCATTCTCTTATTGGTAAAGCTTTATCGGTAAGTAAACTGTCCAGCAATCTAACCAACTCATGTTTTACCCATGGCCAATTATATGTAGCCTGCTCCAGAGTTGGCGCACCGAAAAACCTTTTAATTTATACTCAAAATAATATAACAAAAAATGACGTATATCCGATCGTTTTAAATAATACCTAAACTGACTTAAAAAAGTTAAAGTTGTTTTATTTACATTGCATACTTCTTGATAGAATCCAAACATGAAACTCACGGGTATAAGCTAGTTTAAAATAAAATTACTTTTTTGTTGAAACAAAAAGTTTGATTTTAATGAAAATAATTTTTGAAAGTTTTAGAATGCACCTACCTCCGAATGCACCTAATATCTCCCAAAGCAATTTTCTTCATTTCCCTATACTGCTGAAATTAAAATGAGAGATCTCGACAATTGAACATAATGAAATTACGAAGATATAAAACTTTGTTTTCTAATAGAAAATATTCACTTGGCTTCAAACTCCCGAAATCAGCCTTTCAAATCCAACCGATTTGTAGTATTGCCCATTTTACTGAAGGTATCGCAATTCAGAAATGTCACGCCCATCGTACAAACACTCAGTTCGCTAGGCATAGCAAGTAGTACCGTTCTAAAGTTTGATTGTATATTTTTCAAGATATTTTCATAGATTTTTAAATTACTTAAAAAATCTAGTCAACATGTGGCGAAAATTCTCTCATATTTAACATATAGATTATATGTTGTTTTTGCAGCAATAAATTAAATTTTTTAGTACTCACTACCTGGATGATTGGCTTGATAAAATTTTTATATTCGTGTAAGTCTCATTACGTGCATCCTTAACGTTTGAAGCATTCATATTTAATAGAAGAATATTTGTTTTGAACATATCTCTGATTGGCCATTTCGTAACTGGTACAATTCCAGTCACTCTCGAACTAGTATGACTTGCCCACATAAACTACCAGCTCATGCACCAGATTTTTGGCTGAGTAGTTTCGCTGTCCACTGCAGGGTAAATACATATGTATGTAAGAATGTATATGTTAACAAACAGATTATTGTACTATGTTCAGTTCCCACATACATACACACGCACATGCATATGTATAACTTTCCCTCTTCTTTCTTCTTCTTCTAACACTTATTTTCACTTCTTATCAAAGGTTTATAAACTTTATCACTTAACAGAAAGACATATCAAATTTAGAGTGTGTTTCTAGAGACCGATGTATATATGAACGTAGTATATAACATAATTGAAGAATATCACTCACAGCAACAGCTGTTTGCCTAAGAAAATATTGAAAGTTCATAAGCAAGTCATAATAACTTTATACATTTTATTTTTATTTTCCACACACTTATCAACTCACTTGCGAACTCATTCAACTGGTAAACTAGAAACAGCCACAAAGTCCCACTAAGAATCTAATTATTAAATACTAATTTACAGTCACAGTCAAAATAATATTTACTTTAATATTTATACTTTGACTTGTGTGTCCATCCACCAGAAAACTAAAACAGCTAATTTAAATAATATAATATATGTATGTATGTATGGGTATGTATGTTTGCAGAACTTTGCTTTGTTTTATCTTAGAAACTACCACAGCCCAGAGACTTTTTTAAATCATAGAAACTCTAAAACTGAATTTCTTGTATACCTCGTACAGTCATTAGCATTAAAATATTTAAAAATTGTATGTATCGGGTGTTTTTTAAGAGCTTGAGATAATGGTAATTCAAAACAGAAATGTTTTTGGAATTATTTTTTCCAATATAATCTGGTAGATAATTTCATGACATTTATCTTTTCAATATGATATCCGGCATACGACTACGAGTTACATAACCCATTCGCTCAGTTCCATTTTGACTACTTTTTCCAAGAAATCTGGACTTATGATATCAATGGTGGTTTGAATATTGCAACAAATCGCTCTGTTGGAACGAAATGTTGCCGATATTTACCTGACTAATTTTTGGAAACAAAAATTTAGTCAGCATAGCTCATTAGCGCTCGCCATTCACCATAACGGTAGCTCCTTCATAATTTCGAAAGAAATAAGGATCGATAATGCTGCCAGTGTTCTCTGAACTTCGTGAACAGATGTATCTTTAAAAAAAAAAAAAAAAAATTCAAATGTCAACACAGCTTGCCATTCTCAGCTGTTAAACCAATTATCGTAAAAAATGTTGGAAATCGTCAGATCGCTATATGGGCATCTATTCCATTATCCAAAATCAGAAGATACGTCAGAAAATTGTTTAGAACCATGTGTATAAGGCGAAAAACGTTGAGAACTTTTTACTACACCTAATATTATTAATTTCGTTAAATAGTACTTAAGAGTCATGGTGAAGTAGAGCTCATCTGACCATACGAATATTTGAGTACATTGACCAACTCCGCATCTAAATCATTATATATACATGACAATTCAGAGTTGACAGTAATTGTAAATATTTTATTTATTAAATTCCGAGTTTGGTGGGTATCTTATGAGTCGACCTAACTGTAATTGATATAAAAATGAGCAAAGAAAGGTGGCAATTATTGTATCTACTGCTACTACTAGAAATCCTATTTTTTTGACCGCCACTGTATATATTATATGTAAGCCGTATTGCCATATTTAATGTATACAATTTCAGAAGATATCAAGTAAAACTTAGTCCCTAACATTAATAATTTCTTGCGTATTAACGAACAAATATTTTTGAAGGTAAAAGAATGTATAACAATTTTTTTTAAATACTTTTTTTTTTATTAATAAAGCAAAGCCAAGTAAATTTATTTAAGTCATTCATTTCAGCTCATATTTAAAAGTAACAAAAGAAAAGTGAAAAATGTATATTTCGATTAATTGGTAGAAACCTCGCATAAAATATTTCCATGCATACGGGCCCGTAGGAGTACTTTATTTTCTCTGAATACAAATTCGGTCCCAAAAATTTTTGGTAACTTTTGGAGAAAATTTGACTCAAAAATCGCGTTTAAGTTGAGAATATAGGTTTCAAACAACTCAATTTGGCTGATACTATTAACATATTGACGACGGCAAAAATTGTCTTGTATGCAAATGACGTCTTCTCAAATATTTTCAAAGCGTCAGTATATGACATGGAAGCGAATAGGTGGCGCAAAATTAAGCACCCTATCGAAAGATTTATAATTTTTACAAATGGCTTCATACGGCAAATATTAGACAGTTGTGAACTAGGCAACTGCAGTATACAAATAGATAAGCAATGGATCACGCAAAAGTTAAAATGAAGATTTCCATCACTCAAATTCATTTTTTTTATTTAGTAAAAAAGCTTTTAAAAACAAAATAATGATTATTTTTGTTGCTGCCACATAAAAATATTTCGCTACTATAAAATTAAAATATTTTGTTCAGTGGAACATTTTTTTGGTGTTGATTTGATATTACATTTAAAAAAGTAAAATTATATTATTTGTTATATTTTTTTTTAATATTTTTTTATATATTTTTTTTATTTAATTTAATTTTTTTATTTTATTTTATTTTATTTTTATTAAATAACTTAAGATGTATTAATGACAACAGGAATTTTACGTTTCATATTGTGGCAGCATTACCATGTTAATTCTATTAATATTCTCTGGCATTATGTACTACATCTGCTCAATGCAGCCGTCCTAATTAGAAATAGGTTTACTTTGGCGACGTCGACAAGTTTTTCTGTCGTGCTGTCGTCTAAATACTTACTTTAATTAGAACGTGTGTATTTTTATATTTTCATATGTGACAGAGCAAGTCGTCTGCCGTCGTCAATGCGTTTACACTATGACTCTTTTCGTTCGATCGCTATACATGTAAGTTTACAGCATCATGTTAGCGCTTGCTGTTAAATGCTTATGGCGCTTCAACAGCACTTGAGAACAATTTTTAACAAAATAAAAGAAACTGAGCGGAATGTTAGCCTCAATTTTTAATAACTATCACACTTTATCGGCTTTTTTTTCAATATTAATTGTGCAAAAAGGCGAACTAGCAGTGTGTATTAAGTGTTCAGAGTGTTAAAATCTGCCCGAAATCAGCTAACCATTTCATGGTGAAAATGAAGAGGTTAGTAGCAATGTTGCTACCAATCGATGACGACGGAATTGTAGTTCCGTTACCCGACCATGACGAGGTGAGAATAGCAATATCACGGCTAAAGAACAACAAAGCCGCGGGCGCCGACGGACTGCCGGCTGAGCTATTCAAACATGGCGGCGAGGAGCTGGTAAGGTGCATGCATCGGCTCCTATGCAAAATATGGTCGGATGAAAGCATGCCTGCCGATTGGAATTTAAGTGTGCTCTGCCCAATCCATAAGAAGGGCGACCCTGCAATTTGTGCCAATTACCGCGGGATTAGTCTTCTAAATATCGCCTATAAGGTTCTAGCGAGCGTATTGTGTGAAAGGCTGAAGCCCACCGTCAACCAACTGATTGGACCTTATCAGTGTGGCTTCAGACCTGGAAAGTCTACCATTGACCAAATATTCACAATACGCCAAATCTTGGAAAATACCCATGAAAGGAGAATCGACACACACCACCTTTTCGTCGACTTCAAAGCTGCATTCGACAGTACGGAAAGGAGTTACCTGTATGCCGCGATGTCTGAATTTGGTATCCCCGCAAAACTAATACGGCTATGTAAGATGACGTTGCTCAACACCAGTAGCGCCGTCAGAATTGGGAAGGACCTCTCCGAGCCGTTTGATACCAAACGAGGTTTCAGACAGGGTGACTCGCTGTCGTGTGACTTCTTTAACCTGATGTTGGAGAGCATCGTACGAGCCGCAGAACTTAATCGCTCAGGCACAATATTTTATAAGAGCGTACAATTGTTGGCGTATGCCGATGATATCGATATCATCGGCCTTAACAACCGCGCTGTTAGTTCTGCCTTCTCCAAACTGGATAAAGAGGCAAAGCGAATGGGTTTGGTGGTGAACGAGGACAAAACGAAGTACCTCCTGTCTTCAAACAAACAGTCGGCGCACTCGCGTATCGGCACCCACGTCACTGTAGACAGTTATAATTTCGAGGTTGTAATAGACTTTGTTTATTTAGGAACCAGCATTAACACCGATAACAATGTCAGCCTTGAAATCCAACGTAGAATCTCTCTTGCCAACAAGTGCTACTTTGGACTAAGTAGGCAACTGAGCAGTAAAGTCCTCTCTCGACGAACAAAACTAACACTCTACAAGACTCTCATCATGCCCGTCCTGACGTATGGCGCAGAAGCTTGGACGATGACAACATCCGATGAAGCGACGCTTGGAGTGTTCGAGAGAAAGATTCTGCGTAAGATTTTTGGACCTTTGCACGTTGGCAACGGCGAATATCGCAGACGATGGAACGATGAGCTGTATGAGCTTTACGACGACATAGACATAGCGCAGCGAATAAAGATCCAGCGGCTACGTTGGCTGGGTCATGTCGTCCGAATGGATACAAACGCTCCGGCTTTGAAAGTATTCGATGCGGTACCAGCTGGTGGTAGTAGAGGAAGAGGAAGGCCTCCTCTGCGTTGGAAAGATCAGGTGGAGAAGGACTTGACTTCACTTGGTGTGTCCAATTGGCGCCGGTTAGCACGAGAAAGAAACGACTGGCGCGCTTTGTTAAACTCGGCCAAAATCGCGTAAGCGGTTATCGCGCCAATTAAGAAGAAGAAGTAGCAATGTTGCATAGTGTAATTATTTTATACTCAAATCTTAATAAAATGAGAGCTGGAACTAACCTGCAGAACTGACTCCTCAGCTACACTCGATGGCAGAGCACATAGATATTTTAAAACCAGTTTTAAGAAATAGAAAACAGAAAATATTGAGTTTGACTTCATTATTCGAGAATCTTGCCGAAAGAAAAAACTTCGTACATTTTTTAATAAAAGAAAAAACTAAAGAAATGTTTTAGGTAAATTTCGGCCGAAGCCTAATCGAACTATAAAAGTATTTGAGAAAATATGCTGATTATGTTATGCCCTTTCAAAAATCTGAATAAAATAATTAAATTTGTATGCATGTATCCCCTGATAACTCACTTGCTAATTTGTTCATTTGTTTCGTTATTCTTGATTTTGTAATTTTCTATGTAAATACATAAATACGCTTTGAATAAAATTTTTCGATAAATAAAATTGCAATATTGCTGAAAAGTATTTTTGCATTTCAAAATTTTCGATTGCGGTTCTAGGAAAAACAAAACATTGCCGAATTTCGATTTCGGCTTTCGATTGGACACTAGCCCCGAATATTTTTAATAAAAAAACAATTATTTAATATATATGTACGTACATATGTACATAAGCGCACGCATAAACAGAAACATGTGTATGTGTGTGCATATGTGTCATACACATGCATACGAATGGCTGGCAGACACATGCTAAGTAAATATACATATTTAACAAAGATTTGTGTGCACAAGAATTTTTATAATTTTTTTTTTACATTTTTTATATTTTTTAAGGCTTTTTTATGTATTTTGTTGCTTCATGCGTCCGATTACATTTTCACACAATTCATTTCGTCTTGATTTTATTTTTGCATTTTCTTTGCACGCTTGTGCTTATCTATTTAAGTCACTTTATTTTTCCCGAATATTTTTTATGCCAAATTTTTGCCGTTAATTGTATATAAAAATATAGTTCATTGTATAACAAAAACCTTATAAATCAAAGTTCTAAACTTTGTACAGAATTTAATAAATTCAAAGCAATCGACATCATAAGTTTTAATATTGGAATCTTTAGAAAACTTATTTTACATAGTATAATGGAGTGTAAGTGGGAAGACGCTCCAAAATCGTGTTGGTTTAAATTTTCTTTTTTGTTGCATTTTTTTTTTGTCAGAAGCCTTTACTTCAAAATCCTGCGCTTTAGCTCCTAAGTACAATAATTATTGCAAAATTATTTTACCTCTAAATAAATAAATAAATAAATAAATAATTTTCGTCATTGTTTTTTCGTGCGTATTGTTAATCGGTTAATATATATGTATGTATATATATAATTGGCGCGTACAGCCTTTTTGGGTGTTTGGCCGAGCTCCTCCTCTTATTTGTGGTGTGCGTCTTGATGTTGTTCCACAAATGGAGGGACCTACAGTTTCAAGCCGACTCCGAACGGCAAATATTTTTATGAGGAGCTTTTTCATGGCAGAAATACACTCAGAGGTTTGCCATTGCCTGACGAGGGACGACCGCTATTAGAAAAATGTTTTTCTTAATTTTGGTGTTTCACCGAGATTCGAACCTACGTTCTCTCGGTGAATTCCGAATGGTAATCACGCACCAACCCATTCGGCTACGGCGGCCGGTTCGGTTAATACCTTTCTTTAAATTTGACAAAAAACATAGTTTTTGGATTATTATGTAACGATCGCTCGTTCATGTGTCATACACACATAAGCATTTACGAGTATGCAAAAACACTTTTACTGCAGACAGAATAAAACCATTGCTTCATGAGTACCTCTTTACTTTCAATTGTTGGTAGATTCCTCGATTTTGCAGTAGATGGTAAATGTGTAGGTAAGTTGATAAGTAGAGTTAGGCAAGTAATAGAGCCCTGCACTATGGAGAGAGTTACAGCCGAAGCACGAAGCTACTTTCTCATCGCGTTAATCGTAATCGTACGATGCCCAGCGTAATAATGTAGGATACTACATAGAAAGTAAATAATACCAAGCATGTTCTTTTTATTTAATAGTAATGTTGAGCATAACTAAGCAAGAAATATTCCATTGGAAACAAAATTGAGGTTTTTTGTATTTGGTGTACTTTTATAAACAATTAATAATACACTCACAATTTTATTTGTTGGTAAAGCAAAATTTTACATACATAAAGAGTGTTAATGATGTTAATTGCAATATACATATACTTGAATACATACATATGTATGTATAAACATATATACGTATGTATGAAAGTAGGAAAATAGAGCTGAATGCAAAAAACTCTGTATTTTATTGCAAATAATAATATTTCTTTATTCTTTATTTTTTACAATATAATTTTTATTAATGTTATTAAAATCAAATGTGTTCGTAAGAACTGTTAGTGAAACTCATTAGGTGCATTAAAATCACGAAATCAATTTTACAGACCGTTTATTGTTAAAAACAAAAATACTACAAATCGCTTAAGCGCCATTAAGTACAAGCAAAATCACAGATAATTTATGAAATTATTGTCAAGCAATCAATCGGTGTTTTGCATGTGATCTCGCATTCGACGATTTATGTATTTCCGATATTGGTAATTATTTATTGAATGAGCATTGACGTACAATAAAAATTGAATAGAAATCGTTATAAGTTTTCAATGCTTTCTGTTTGACAAATGGAAAGATAAACATAATTTCCAATTCAGTATTTATGGTTTACCAAACATTCATATGCACATATAAACCAAATCTTGTGTGGGTGTTTGAATATGGCAAATTTTCAGCGTCCCAGATTTTATAACATTTGTTAGTGTTGTTAGTGGTTTATTAAATGCAAACGAATGGACGAAAGTGGAAATACCCAAATATGTCAAAAAGTTCATCAAAACGGCTTTTATACACCTACATACATTATTGCGTACGCACACTGGCGGTCAGGCATCACTTGCCATTACTTGTGTGTGGAATCTAATTTCACTCACTTTTTGACATTTCTTAACTTGTATTTGTTTCAGCTTCGTACTTTATGAAATGTGAATTTAATGGACTAATGTAAATTATTTGCGAAAGAGTTATTAATTTTGATTTATATATTATAATTAAATTTTTAAAAATTATTTTTCTCGCACTTAATAGTAGGTATTGATTGTGATTGGAAATATATAATATGTTTTAATTTTTTTTCCTCAAAAGTGGCTAAAAAATGCTGAAATGAAGTTCTGGAATCGGTTAAAGGAACGTTGGATCTCAAGCTTCAAGTAAATGGATTAATTGTTTCAGTGCTGATAGATACTCAAACTTTGAAATTTGTGCGAGATCACGTTCCAGTTTTTTGTTTTTGTTTTGCAAATTATCATTTTTTTTTTTTTTTTCATGGACAACTAGCAAGTGCAGCACTCAGACATTAATTGAGTCCAAATTATCATACTAAGTTTTTTTTTTCATTTTAGTTACTAAAGTAAACTTTTTATTCTCTTATTTCCGTTTTTTTTTTAATTCAAATTATTTTAATCTTGAACTGATTCCTATGCTTAACTGAAGTTATGTTATATCGGGTGTTTTTTTAAAGCTTGAGAACTTATAATGATAATACAAACCAGAAATATTGTTGGAATGTTTTTTTTATTATAGTCTGGTAGGTAGGTAGGAAATGTTTGAAGTGCAGGTCCGGCACTCCTCAAGTGGCTCTGAAGCGCTGGTTTGATACCATTATGAGTCTAGTAGATAATGTCATGGTATTTATTTTTTTAATATTATATTCGTCATATGTTCGTCGTGGTTAGTTCTCATGTAGCTAAAAAAAACACCCAATACCACCCAACATATAATGCTTCAAATTTGTCGCACTTAACGCTCCACCAAATGACCATTAACCTCCATTAACCACGATTTTGAATTTATGATAAGGAATTTATGTATTTTTTTTTTCTTTTTTGATTCACATCCAAAATTTTGTTGCCTAGTTAAAAATCTGCGGTCAGGTTTGTTTGTCTTGTAACGCTTGTAGTAGTAGTTTTTTTAAATTGTTCTTCAAATGAAATTTTTTTTATTTATTTTATATTTTTTTAATTCTCTATTTACATTTTTTTTAATTTATTTAAATTTTTTTAAATGGTTTTTGAAACTAATTTTTTTTTTGACATATTTTATATTTTTGGAATATTTAAATTTTTTTTTTAAATTTTTTAAACGTTTTTAAATTGTTTTATGGTACAAATTACACTTCTTTATTTACTTGAACTTTTTTTTAATTCCCCATTTACACATTTTTAAAATTTATTTAAATGTTTTCAAATTAAATTTATTTATTTATTTATTTTATATTTTTTAATGCTTAAATTTTTTTAGCTTTTTAAATTGTTTCTTAAGTTCAATGTTTTTATTGTTTTTGTGATATTTTTGTCCTTTGTATGTACTGGTCTGAGGGTTGTGCTAGGGCTATCTTTCCGAGCAGGCAAGATTGGAAAGAGGGGATATAGATGCCTTTGTTTTCACTGGCGGATGCAAAATGGAGTCTGCAGTGGAAGCGGGGGTTTACTTTAAATCATACGGCATTTCGGTCTCCTTTAAACTACCGGAAACAAGCAGCGTTTTTTAAGCAGAGGTCTTCGCGATCCTGCAGGCATGCAAGCTGCTTCGGGATCGCTGTTGGGAGGGAGACATTAATATTTTTTCCGATAGCCAAGCTGCAATCAGGGCACTGTCGTCGCCGTATTGCAGCTCTCTTCTCGTGAACTCCTGTAAGGAGGAACTCAAACGTCTCGAACGTGCGGGAAACATTTCTCTCATCTGGGTTCCTGGGCACAGGAATATAGAGGGAAATGAAATTGTCGATGAGCTTGCCAGGTAGTGGTCCACATCATGGTATCAAAACGGCTCGTAAGTGCTACTTGTAGTGTACCTGGGGTACTCTTGCCATCTTACCTACCTACCTACCTATGTCCTGCTCTACATGGGTAAGCTCAAAATCATTTAACTCATTTTCTGATTGGTCTTCAGAATCGCGGGATAATTGCTCTCGGAATCAGACGTCCATTTTTCGAAATCTTCTGCGTACCTTTTTGACGCTTATTTCAACTTAATTTTGTTGTTCCAGGGGTTTCCCAAATTCTCCAGCACTTTTAAATCGTTCTTTGCGACTTGGGGTACGTAGTGGTCGTCTTTCTTTTGCTTCCCATTTTACACAGAGCTTAAAAAATTTTTGATTGATTTTATTTTTTAACAAATTTATCCCTGTTGGTCTCATCATCATCTATCTGACATCTTCTTTCAAATTCAATGCCCGCACTACTTAACCACTTGCCAAACGCTTGTATGTCGCATATGAGTGGCAAAATTTCGTACGATCGCATTATTACGGTATTTTCTTAAATCACAAAAAGTGCAGTGGTAAGTTAGATATGACCGCCAGTGTACATGAAAAAATATGTACTCGTTCGTATATGAACAGTTAGACTGATTAATATGTTCGTTTGTGGAACACAATACACAATTGAAATTAGATTCGCTTAACGACCGTGAGCTGCTGATTGGACAATTTTGGAACAATACGCAGGTACATCTAAATACACATCGAAAGTTCAAATTCAAGGCCAAAAGAAAAGTGAAAATGTTGTAAGCGAAAGTTTGTGATGACTCTAAAGTCAGAAAATCGGTTACAATTTCAATAAACCATTAACCTTCTTCAAGAAGTTACTCAAATCTTCTATGTAAATATGTATATAAATTTGTATGTTGATTCAAGGCGAATTTTAAGCCCGGGTCATTCCGATAACGTAGAACCGACTGTCATGGGGTTTTTATTTCACTTTGGTTGGCTTGAATGTCAAAATCAGCCACAGATTCCGCGAATGTCAATCAGAATGTAAAAAAAATAACACATTACAGACTGCAAAAGCATTGTGTCGTGGTTACTTCGTTGTTACTTTTTGTTGTTGTTCAAGTGCCTTTCTAAGCTCAGAGTTGTATATGAACCAAGAATGATAGACCACAAGGTTTGGCCATCCGAACCAAAATTGTGAAAGTAACTTCGGCTGCAAAGTCATCGTGGACTCTGCAGCTGAATTCTCCTCACTTATTTCAGACGTACTCTAACGCTTTTTCAATTAAAAGTTATTTAGACTGCAATGCAGTAAGATTGGCCATGGCTGCGCTGATTTTTTCGTTATCATAAAGACAATCTCAGTTTTTTCTTAAACAAAACACTGCGATAACCTTGGTTACATCGGCAAATCAGCTGATTCCATTAAAATGGTCTGATGTTGGCCACACCTCTGCATTCTGTACATGGTGTATGTAAACTGCCCCTTGACTCTTGAGGTGTACATTGCTGTCTCGGCAAGTGATTTTCTTCCTTTTTTATCTTATTTTTTAACAAATTTAACTGTTGGTTAAGTATAGCCGTAACCCTAAGTATAGCCTTAATTTATTTCACGTATGTACACCACTTCTTCCTCCATGTAAACTTTGTTTTTCTACTACTGCTAACACCACCCTGTATTGATTACTCACTTTCGAATCTGTTTTAGTTCTCAGTTTCTGCTTTACATTGTGGTAAAAAGATAAAGAAATTAAAAGTTTATTTTTGTGTATGGCTTAGACCAAGTGCAATGATAGCAATGACCAATCCCGAAACCCTGAGATTCACAATTATCACTAAAGTTAGCAACCATGGCACGTTTATTCATACTTACTTTCTTCGAGTTGACGGCTGACACATTTTTACGTGAATGCGCACATATGTTTTAGCGAAATCTTCGGATAATGAACAGCTGTTTTATGTTGTATGTGTAGTTTTTTTAGATTAAATGTAGGAAATTTTACATGTTTGTGAAAGTTCAGTCAACGGTTTGATAATATTGTGATTTGTGAGATTTAAACTAAACAAACTAGTGAAAACGAAGCGCCATGTGTTAAATTGGGAAAACACAAATTAATATGATATTCTAACATTCTGTTATTTTTGATACTGCCACGAATTGCTGACGTGATTTTTTGGAAAAAGACGAATTTTATTTGTAACAAAATAGATTTTTAAATATCTACGAACTTCATTAGGACCTTCAGCACGCATATGGGGTATTAGGAGTATTACTAAGTGTTGTTGTTGTTGTTGTTGCTATAGCAGCTCATGAAGCCCTTCCATTATGGAGTAGTTACCGGGCGTCTTAGTCTATCTTAATTAACGATATGCCCAGGAAATATTCTGTTTCGACGGGTTGGATCCAGAGAGAGGAGTGTTAGGTGAGTGGGATTAAAAGGGCATGTGAATATGTGGTTATATCGTGCGAAACAACTTCATATGCCGGATCAATGTTGCGTGTGTCGGGGTCAATTGATAGATAGATAAGAGTTTAAGCTACTAAAATATACTGAACGTAGTTGTGCCAAGATAACGCGGGTCTCACGAGACAATTGAAGCTCTTCGTCTGTGATGGGTGGTGGTTGGACCCCGATGACAGCAATTCTTGGGTGGGAGCTTAAAAAACAGTAAAAGACTGCCGGTGAATGTCGTTTAATGCCTATCCATATACTAAAGAGAGTTTGCCTGTTTCACTTGGGAGGTGACTGAATCGGCAGCAAGCATCTGCAGAGGTGATTGCTACAGTACCAACGCAGTAAGAATTCCTTGCCGAGCATCCTGCTAAGCTCCTTAACTGGCACCATAGTGGCCTCGTTGTGAAGATGTTGCAAGGGTCACATCAGGAGGCATTCCGTGGTTGTACTAATGGTTACATTCTGACAGTCTCAATTATCATACATATAAACCAGGCGAAAGGTCCACGTTTCTTCTTTCTGAAACCGGTATACAAAATTGTAAATGGGTTGATAAGTTATAGAATTATTAGCCCGCAAAAGTGCAGAAGGCCAGATTTTTTAATCTTAAGTCACGATTTCAAATTCGACTTTTGATTTACTAGACCTACAATAAAAATAACATCACTTCCCGGGAATTTTGGATTATCGTACACGGTGCAAATGATAGAGCTTTTTTCAGACATAAAGAACTAAAATAAAGTAAAGAAGTCGTTCGGCTGGGGGAAAAAAGTCCGAGCTATCGAAGAAGCCACACTACCTATATTTCATATGAGTCATCCAAGAGAGGTAGCCGTTGAGAAATGTGGCTCAGATTGAGTTCGAAAAGCAGCATAACATTTGTGAAATGATGATTTACCACATCAAAAATCAAAGCGAGCTGATCGCCGCGTTGCCATTGGTTTAATCGACATCGAATGTCACAGTCAAACGTGCCATGAAAACGTGTATGATTTCATAAAATTTTTTGGCCAATCAAAATCAAAGTAACTGAGAACATCACAAATATCCCTCGTATGATAAAACATTCTGAGTGTGATTACCAGGACGAATGTAAAATTGTATGATAACAATGTCAAATTTTACATAATAACACTGGTGTTGCCATATCTAAAAGCTTAAGTAGCAGTATAAATAAAAATCATGCAAATTTATTTACAGAAGTGGTACTGCATTCGAAAGAGAAGATTTCAAGCTCAACAGCTGATAGTCGCTGGCTTTTGGTGCATGCGTAGTACTTCTATACCAGCGTTATAGCCTATACAGACGGCGGTGTTAATCGAGATTGCCCACGCAATAAATTTTGATTAAAATTGTGGCATGACAGACAGTTGTTACATGGATTAGTGAACAGCTGATTTATTTATTGGATAGTTTTGTTAGTAAAAGATGAACCACAGGTAACAAATACAGGTATTAGCTGCCCTGATGCTAAGAAAAAATTTTAAATTGCAATTCCTCAAACTGCTCCGAAATATTAAAACAATGTCATTTCGAACGTGTTGTGCAAACTAGCATTGCATACAGTCTTTATTGTTCTTTTCTTTTAAAGTTTCATTATTTTCAGTCCCAATAAATATTAATCTCATTTTTCGGCAATGTTGCCAACGAAAATTTCCCTAGCAAGTGAAAGGGTAGATAGCCTATGAGGAAAGGAGAGAAGTAACAGAAGGAAAAAGATAGGATAAAATAGAGGAATAGAGGTAGTTAGACCTGTATGAATTTTCCAGAATCTTTTCAATAAATCTGAAAACATCGTCCAGTTTGAGAGAACGAATTTTACTTGTTCTCATGACATCGGAGCCCAAAATTCCCAGCCTTGGTCTAGCAAATGCGGGACACTCTTAGAGAAAATGATCAGTGCTATCCGCCTCCTCTAAGCAATACAGACAAATCGGGTCCTCAATTTTTTGTTACAGTGTATTAAATTAAATTATATGGTATTAAATAATATGGTAAATCCAGTACAAATATTGATTTTTCTTAAATTTCGTCTTAGAAGACTTTTAGTAAAATTGAATGATACATTTTTTTGTAGAACATTTTAACGCGTTGAATCCCACCGTTATGTGACTATTTAACCCTTTTTTTCAAAAATTGTTCAAAAGCCCTCTTAAAGTGGGTATTAAAGTGTTAATATGTTGTCCAAGACATTGAGCACGGGTGTTTTTTTTAGAGGTTAGGTTTTCAAGATGAAATATTGTAAAATGTATATAATTTAATGTTATGGCCAAGAATTTAGCTTTATTATAAAGATAAGGGTTTGCCATTATGTTTTAAAAATGATTTCGGGCAAGTGGCCACCGCGGCTGGCTCGAATAAATTCCAGCCGAGAGGCCCAATTTTCGACCACTTTTTGCAGAAATTGGGGCCGTATGTCAGCAATAACGTGCCGAATATTCTCTTCCAAGACGTCAATCGTATCGGGCATATCTGCGTAGACAAGCGACTTCACATAGCCCCACAAGAAATAGTCCAGCGGTGTTATATCGCATGATCTTGGAGGCCACGCCACAGGTCCACGGCGCGAGATAATGCGCTCACCAAAAGTTTCCTTCAATAAATCGATTGTTGCGTTGGCTGTATGGCATGTAGCGCCGTCTTGTTGGAACCAAAGGTCGTCCACATCAACATCGTCCAATTCAGGCACGAAAAAGTCATTAATCATGGCTCTATAGCGCTCTCCATTGACTGTAACATTATGGCCGGCTTCATTTTTAAAGAAATATGGACCAATGATTCCTTCTGCCCATAGAGCACACCAAACAGTGACTTTTTTAGGATGTAACGGCGTCTCAGCAATGGCTTGTGGATTATGTTCACTCCAAATGCGTAAATTTTGCTTATTGACATACCCATTCAACCAAAAGTGAGCTTCACCGCTGAACAAAATTTTCTTGTGATGCGTCGCGCGAACCGAACCATTATTTTCGTAATAAATTTGCACGATTTGCAAACGTTGTTCAGGTGTAAGTCTATTCATTATGAAATGGCAAACCAAACTGAGCATAAATCAAGTGACAGCTGTCAAAAAGACCATCTACGAAAAAAGGAGTGCCAACTTGAAAACCTAACCTCTAAATAAAACACCCTTTATTTACGTCTAAGTTAGGTGAGAGAAATCTGTCAAGGTTGCGAAACTTTCTTCATAGAAATTTCATTAACTTTCAAACCAAAAGGCAGACCCATTCAAAAATCTATAAAAACAATTAGTTTACTCATTTAAATTCATTATCCATATATTTTATCCATGAAATCAGTAAAATGCAGTATCCGCAGTTTCTGTTTGTTTATTCTTATTTATGTTAGCCGGCGTTGACATTGTTTGGACCGGCATCGGTTGCCAGCCACTCTCCTGCATTCGTCGCCAAATCGCGCACAATCAATATTGCACAATCTTTCGATAAATCACGCAAATTCATCAACACCACCATATTTGTTAATTTTACAAACGTGCAATTGCCATCGCTTGTCATTTCTCAATAAGCCGGTTCGGCCAAACGACAACTTTGATAACAACTACTCCACCCGTACGTATGTACGTACTTACACACGCATAAAAGTGGATAATTTCATACAACCAAATAAACGGTCATATGCAGACTTGGCATTTATTAGCTTCTTGCTTTGAATTTTAAGATATTTTTGCACATTCTTCGCTTACTGACTTGGTTGCGCTTTGACAGCTATGCGAAATGTCCATAAATTTGGGCACTGAAATTGTCGCATTATTTTTCGAAAAGTCAAACTAAATTGTATACCTTCAAATCGCATAATTTTTTATCTGAGTAAATGACTATACGCGCCTTAGTATTATATTTTATGTCTGTATGTATATATTTATGGAGCTGTTTAAAAAATTTAGTAGCAAACTTAAGTAAAATTTATTTTATTGGACCGTAGCATTAAACGCTAGTATGAGGCATTTCAATCGTCCGTCATTTCATTTCATTTTAGAATAGTTTTGGATCTATGGTATTAAGTATTATAATCACATTTTGATAAGGTTTTTAGCGTTCTCAGGAGCAATTTGATATTTACAAAGAAAAAAATAGCTTTATCGGCTTTTTTTTGTTTTTTTTTTTGTCGGGATAGACAGCACTCAGACACAATTAAGTCCATTGTACTGCACTCAGGTTCCCTTTTTAATCTTCTTTAAGTCTACTCGACCTCCGAAGGAATCTGAGTAGATCTAAAGGTGCCAAGGAACCAAGGTGGTCGCTTCCTGACACATCAGTGCCTCAAGCCTGATTCGAGCGAAGGCTGGGCAGACGCACAGAAAGTGGTCCGCCTTCTCATCCTCCTCTCCACATGCTGGGCAGAGGACACTGCCTAAGATGCCCATCTTTTCCATGTGCTTTGACCATAGAAAGCGGCCTGCCTACATTGCCTTCTGATTAGTGGCAGGAGGAACTGCGACAATCCGTCGAACATGACAGGTAACATCAGTTTTGTCCATCTGCAGCCTCTCTCGGCCTGCCAAGCTAGTTTGTCTCTAACCCGTTTGCATTCCAAGAGCAAAGTGCAGTTTTGTGCCGCTGGATTCCACGTAAACACCAGATCCGGAGCCATGCTCGGTCCTGGACCCATCTGTGAAAATGCGAAAATGTGTGGCAGCACCACACCGTGTCTCTTTTCAAGTAAGACTCTTGATGACATGGAGTCAAGAGGCATGAAGAAAATCTTTTTATCGAAGTCCATGCCTTCTCAGCCTTTCCAATGCCGGACAGGTTCCGTACCAGTTCCCATTGTATTTCAACCTGCAGATGGCCTTTAAGGCCTCTTCTTGGATGAAAGCATCAAGTGGTGGTAGACCAACCAGAGCATCTAATGCCGGGCCTGAAGTAGCCGGAAAAGCTCCGGTGCAACGGATGGCCACAGTGATATGATATCTCTCAAATGGCCGCTTTGAGCCTGTACGGCGTATTGTGCCTGTTTTGCAGCATTTTCCATAGTTTTAGCTAACATATCGGCTGGAGTAGCAGCTATTTCCTCACGGATGTTGTTCTTGAGCTCTTCTATGGTCTTTGGCTTATTAATATAAACCGTTGATTTTAAATATCCCCACAAAAAGAAGTCAGGTGGCGTTAAATCGGGCGAACGCGGTGGCCAGTCAAAATCGCCACTTTTGGACATCAAACGACGAGGAAACAATTTCTTCAAAAAATCGATTGTGGTGCAAGCTGTGTGTGGTGGAGCGTCGTCTTGTTGAAACAAGAACTGCATCATACGCTTTCGACGAATAATAGGTATCACAAAAGTGGTTATCATATCGCGATAACGCTCCTGATTGACGGTAACAGCTTGACCATCTTCATTTTCGAAGAAAAACGGCCTAATAATCGTTTTCGCACTAACGCCGCACCAAACAGTGACTTTTTCATCGTAAAGAGGTACCTCTTGAATTTCGTGAGGATTTCCAGTGGCGTGAATACGGCAATTTGCTTGTTTACCGTCCCATTCAATTAGAAATGAGCCTCATCAGACATGATGATTTTGTTCTTCTTCTTCTTCTTTTGACTTCTTTTGTAAATTTCAACAATTTGGGAGCGCTCGCATGGCCTGTACTGTTTCATGGTAAAAATCTGCTTGGACTGACGCTTCAAACGCGGTATATCATTAAGCGATCTGACGTCTCTGTCAAAAGATACAGGGTTGCCAGATGGGTCCGTCGAATATTGGCAACCCTATATCTACGATTACTCCAAGATATTTGATTTCTTTGGATAGCAGGATTGTGACTCCTTTTAGCTTAGGCAGAACGAGCCCATCCAGCTTCCTCCTGCAGGTGAAGAGGCCAATACCAGTTTTGGTGGGGTTTGCCGATAACCCATTAGCACAGCACCAAGTGTTAATCATATCTAGAGTTTTCTGCACTTTTCTATAGATGTTAATAAGCGAAGGGTCCGTTAACAAACAGGCAACGTCGTCAGCATATGCTTGTGTGTAGACTCCAGCATAATTTAAGGTGGTGAGTAGAGGATCGATCACCATGCACCAGAGCAATGGAGACAGCGCACCACCTTGAGGGCAGCCTCTATTAACCCCGGATGACACAAGCAGATCCTCCTCCACCCGCACCAAGACGATTTTTTTGGATTTTAGACACCTGTATCGCCAGCAATGTATCTTGCTTTTTGGGGACCATTTTTTGAAGACTGAAAACTTTTTGAACGAACCTCGTATGTCCAAAAAAAGTTTGTCTTTTAATAATGAATCAAGAAATAAAATACTGAAAACCAAAATAAAAAATCCCTTTTCGTTTCCGTTTTACACGCTTTTAAAGAAACACCTAAAAACATTTCAAATGAGGCGAGGGCCTGAAGCCATTTATCGGCAATTTGTTAAAAACATATTAGCGAACCCAATATTAGGTACGCATGAATTTGCCAATATTCTAGTTTCCAATAACCAGTGTGCGCTTTGCTAGGCACTCATAAATAGTCGGATAAGCATATATGTATGTGTGTATGTATGCGTGTACTTGCATATGTTTGCACATACATATGTATTTATTAGGCTGTTTGTGCTTCCTATTTTAATATTTATCATTTGATTATTCCTTCAATAAAAGTGTCAACAATTTATATATTTTCGTCTCTTGATATGGTTGATTTGTTTTCATTTATTTTTAGCGCAATAGTAATCGGCTAGCAATTTCCCTTCACTGTCAATTTGCTGATGGGTAGGTACCCCACTGGTGCGATAGGTGCGTAGCAAACAACAAGAGAGTGTGCGCATGCGCTACTACGCATACAAAGTAACCCATTTAGGCCGCAATTGGAAAAGAGCAACTTCGCAATAAGTTGGCATTTATTTTGATTTTGTTGTTGACGGCGCTTTTTTCAATTTGATTTTATTTGATTAATTTGTGGACCCTAGCCTCTTTAGTTACATTTGTATGTATCAGTGTATACAAGTATATCCATAAGTTTGTAAATTCATTGAGTGTATTTATGTGTGTAGTTGTTGTCTCTTAATAATCGTACATTTGCATGCCGCTCCATTAGGAATTTTAAGCTACCCAATTACAATTTATTCGCAAGGTCAACATACACGTCAACATACTAACATACAAATACATACATACATACAAATAGTTAAACGCCGTTGGAGTTCTATTATCAGTACCCGGTGATCAGTTAATACATTTTTTGTTTTGCATAGACATTGGGATAAACATTTTAATATGTATTAGGGAACGCCAGTTATTTTTATAAAATGCCTGTAAGATTGAAATTTGAAAAAGGTCGAGCCAAGGAGCACCAGGAGATTTGGTGGCTCCTAAAACACTCAGGCTAAAGAGCCCATTGTATTTAAAGCTCTGGAAAGTGGGTAGATAGTCAAGGAGAAAAGTATCAGAGAAAGAGATAGGAAAGAATAGAGACAGAGATAGAGATATTTAGTGCTGTGAGAATTTTCCAGATTCTTTGGCAGATCTGTAAATATCCTCCAGTTTTAGAGAACGAATATTACTCATTCTCATGACATCGGAACCCAAAACTCGTAGCCGTGCTCTAGCAAAGGCAGGATACTCACAGAGAAAGGGCTCAGTGCTATCCGCCTCCTCCAAGCATGACAGGCACACCGGGACCTCAATGATTCCAATGGTGGTCATATGCTGACCCCATGGGTTGTGTCCTGTAATGATACCGACCATCAACCGAATGTTTTTCCTTCTAAGTTTTAGTAGAAAGTTTGACAGTTTTCTGTTCGGACTTGTCACAAAACACTTTGCAGTTCTGCAGCGTTCTAGACCGGACCATCGCTCTTTATGTAGATTGCCTACATAATCGCTGATCCAATTCTTGATTCCTGCGGAACTGATTCCGATTATTGGCTCTGGCCCCTGTGGAGGCACCGCTGATCCACGCTTGGCCAATTCGTCGTCGATTTCGTTTCCTTGAACACCGGAGTGTCCCGGAACCCGGAATAAGTACAAGCCTGTTTTGCTTGCGATAGAATTATGCTTCTTCTTACATTCTTGAACAATCTTCGAGGTTTGTTTCGCGTTCTCCAGGGCCTTCAATGCAGCCTGACTGTCACTGAAGACTCCAATCTGTTTCCCGCTTCATCTCTCGATTATCCATTCGGATGGCAAAAACTTCTGTTTGGAAAACAGTTGCCATTCCCCCCATAGCATAGTGATACTTATTACTATTGTTTAAGTACCATCTGGCTCCAGACCCTATTTCATTCTTGGACCCATCGATAAAGAAAATATTCGTCAAACCACCCTGCGTGCATTCTGGATTGCTCCATTGCTTACGCAATAGAAATCTGACATCAAATTTCCTGCCAAATGAAACTGTGGGTATCAGGTCATCTTTATGTGCCAAAAACAGTGGATATTGCTCCGACAGCAATTAAAGATTTCTTTGTGTCCCGAAGTTCCATCTTCGTGCCAGAAACCATATTTATGGAGTCTACACATTGCTTTTATTGCTTCCTGTTGTATCTTAAGATCCAGGGGGAGCAAATCAAGCATACCATTTAGGGCATCACCAGAGGTTGTACTCATGGCACCCGTGATGCATAAAAATACACTTCTTTGCAGCCCATATAGTTCCCGGGTTGTGGACTTAACCATGCTTCGTCGCCACCAGACCACAGAAGCGTAAGTGATGATTGGTCTGATAAGTGCCGTGTATATCCATAGGACCACAGCAGGTTTCAGACCCCTTCGTTGGAAAGACCTAGTGTCACACCTTTCAGTGTTGGAAGACTGAGTCCATTCAATTTCCGTTTTCTCGTAAACAAGACCATGGTTGTTTGGTTCGGATTAACGGAAAAACCTTGTCTTATGCACCAGTCATCGATTTTGTCAAGAATCCTCTGCACTTTCGTGCAAAGCCTCCTTAAGGATTTATCCGATGCTAGCGCACAGACGTTGTCCGCATATGCTTGGACGTGAAAAACAAGTTCCTGCATCTCCACTAATAGAGAGTCTACGACGAAGCAGCACAGCAGCGTAATTCAATTTCCCAAAAACGTGACATAGATTTTTTCCAAAGCGTCAGATTATGTTATTGGTCTAGAAAATCCTTAAATTATTTTTGTTTCCTCAGTAAAATTTAGTCGTGTGCTGCATTTGGCAACAATTTTGATAAATGTGACAAAAATGTTTACACATGCGACAATATTTTGCTACTATTCAGTATTTTGTCGTATATGTTGATCTAATTGATGAACACGACAATTTTTTGTCACATGTGATTTGTTATTAAATCACGTCATTTGCGTGAAAAATTGCCGCATGTGAAAATTTGTGTGACATGCGACAAAATTCGCGCGCTAAAGTGCTGTTCCCTTTGCACATACGGCAAAATCATATTCAGTATCTCAAAAACCAAATGAAAGTAAATGGACAATGCCATTTGAAAGACCTTTATTAGTTTAGTACAACTGCATTATAAATTAACTAATTTATCCGGTGACGTTTTCGTACAATGAATTCTTGTAAATTGCTGAAATTCTTATAAATCGCGGAATTTACTGCAGTAGAGAGATAATTTGGTTGAACTGTGTCAATTGTCGGCATTTAAATTTCCCACATGATCTCGGAGAGTCATTCAATTCAACATAATAATACACAAACATACGTACATGCATATGTAGATGTATTACCCTGCAGGAAAAACCTAAACCGAAGTTAAAGCTCAGATCTGGCCAATTTCGAATAACTTCGCGCCAAGATTGAGAAATAAGCATTTTATGAGACTCTGGTATCTGTAATTAGTAAGTTGCTGGTTCGAAAAGACCTGAAAGATGTTACGGCGTTTTTTTTAATGAACATAAGTTATTGTGTCTCATATAAGTTTCAATGAAATTTAAATTTTTTAATTTAGATTCAATTTTGAAAAGAAAAAGAAAAAATTAAAACTAGACTACCACATAAATGGCAGAACCTCCGCAATTTTTCGTCAATGCTTTACTTTATCCACTGACAACAGCAGCAATGAGAGCTAGATTATAAATGTGAAATTCACTAAACCAATTCTAGTTTCCTGTGCGGCAGTCTTTCTTCTAAAAAGGAAAGGAGCATATCACCATGCTCAGCAAGCAGTTCTTGCTTGGATGTTACCGTACAAGCCTCACCAGCAGTTACTTGCTGGAGGCCAACTCACTTTCGAGGTACGTTAGAAGATGTATATACTCACCAATTTACTGACCCGTTAAATGTTAAATAACCGCTGGAGCCGACAAGGTACAACCAAGTCGTAAAGGAGATTCTGCGCGTGCCCCTAACCATATTCTTGAACTCACGTCTACCGTATCTCGTTACTGCAATCCCATCAGTACCTATAGCATACGAAGAAGTTTAGCTGGCTGTGAGACGTGCATTCCTTTGACACAATTGCGTTATGGATACTGTTAAAGTACAAACTATCCAGACTTTACACAGGCATACTATCTTACATATCTTCGGCATGTAAAGGTGCCCTGCTGAACACTAATCATCTCATCACATGCCCATTTAAACCCACTTATTAAACACCTATCTTTCTTTGGTTCCACTCTGCAGAAACAGTATATTTCCTGGATCTACTGTTTGATAGGTAACAATGACTGATGAATTCACTGCAGTAGGCAGGTTTTTGTAACCTGCTACCTCAACAACAAGAACTTGGTTATAATTTAATTTGGCATACATACATGCAATTTGCCAAATTCCCGCCTAGTTTGAAACGATCTATTGTATAAGGCCGAGAACAGACCGGCACCATGGTGTGTATTGGGCCTAAAGGTATGCAGAGCATATTATGTAGATCTCATGTGTGAATTTAGTACTTTTTATTTAGTCTCGATTTATAGCAAAAAATGCCAGTTAGAAAAAATTTAGACAGTGACATCACTGTATACCTAAATCATCAAATTGTGACTATCGCATATGTGATCACTGCGAATTGCCCTTGACTAGAAATACACGAATTCGGTAGTAGGGAATTTTCTACAGGGTACTTTCTTATATTCAAACCAATGAGCATTTGTATATCTACATTAATAAATAAACTTACAAAAGCAGAAAACACTATCTGGCTCCCGTTCCCCATTGAAGCTTGTACTCGTGTTAACTACCCAACCGAGCAAGAAAAGCGCCACATAGTGATAAGTTTTGAGTATTTTAGTGCAATAAAATGAAAGTTCGAAGTGGCTAAAATTAGCACTGATAATAAGAAGTAAACTGGAAAAATTTGGGAACAAATTTAATAATTTAGAGATTTATTCACAAGTTTGACTTAGATTTTTTTTAAATAAAATATTAATTTGGAGAAAAAGAAATCCATTATTTTCTCGATAGATGGCTGTAGTGATCGGTATCTCGTAAAGTATCAATCAAACAATTCACGCTGTAACAGCTAATTATGAGCAATTTTGGTTTCGTCGATTCGGTACAGGCGTTTTAGATGTTAAATGTTGATAAGGTCCAAACAGAAATAATCGAAGTTGATCGACATGTTAGCAGTCGTAGCATCGCGCAAGGGCTAAAGATCGACCATAAACAGTTTTAAACCATTTGCGCATAAATTTGTTTTCCCCAAACTAATATTTGCGGTTGTTTATAAAATTAAAAAAAGCAGAAAAATAAATTTAAATTTTTTAAGTTAAAATAAATTCTAGTTTTTTGTCATTTACGAAACTTTCTGAGATTACTGAGCATAGCCTCGGCTGTTAATGAAAACAATCAGAAAAACCTGAACGGGAGTGGATATTTAATAAATATTGTTCCAAAAACAAAAAATGTTTAATACGAATATTTTAAATAATAAATATTTTTCCAAAAAAAAAAATTATTTTATTATAAATATGTTAAAAAAAATTAAAGATATGTATAAGCATTTCTTTAAAAATCTCCATACCAAAATTTCTAAACATTATTAAATTTTGTTTCAAAATTTTTTCAGTTTACTGTTTATTATACTCAAGCTTACAAATAATAAAAGCAATAAGAAAAATTTGTTGAAAAATTTTGAGCAATAAAATAAAATATTTTTCGAAAGAAAAAGTATATTTTAAATAAATAAAAAATTTTTTTTTGAAAAAATATTTAATTTCCAAAACAAAATTTATTTAGAAATTATTATTTATTTTATTTTAAAAGTGATAAAAAGGAACAAAGATATACATTTTTTAAAAACCTCCCTACCAAAATTGTAATTATTATTATTATTAAATTTTGTTTCAGTTAACTATTTATTATATTCAAAGCTGCAAATAATAAAAACGATAAGAAAAAATCTAGAGGGGGAGGTGCTTTTCAAAAATGACAAAAAAAGTTTTTTTCAAAAATTTTGAACAAGAAAATTCAATATTTATCGGAAGAAATTTTTTTTAAAGTATGTTTCAAATATTAAATATTTTTCCAAAAAAAAAAAAAAATTTGTTTAGAAAGTACGAGGGAGGTTCAATAAGTACCCGTGGTAGAAATGAAGATACCATTTTTTCAAAACAAATTTGTTTTTTTATTTTTCAACATAGTCCCCTTTTAGACTTCTCCCAACGCTCAGCCATTTTTTTAACCCTTCAAAAAAATAGGATTTGTCGAACTCTCCAAAATACGCCTTGGTCTCGAGGATGACTTCTTGTTTTGAACTACATTTTTTTCCCGCGATGGAACTGTCTTCGCCTTCTTTGAAGCAGATTCACCGAGGAGAAATTCATTGTTTTGATTGTTGCTTAGTTTCTGGTGTGTAATGATGAATCCAGGTTTCATCAACGGTGACAACTCGATGCAAAAATTCCTTCAGATCTCGCTTAAGTTGATCTAAACACTGCTTCGAAGTTAACAGCCACATCCGCTTGTTGTTGCTTTTGAGCAATCGCGGCACCCATTGGACAATCATCGCCAACTTATCAACTATGGCCTCTGTTACTTGGCGCACTTTCGTTCGTCGATTAGCGAGAATCATGTCGTGGACTTTTTGAATGATTTCCTCGGAAACCACGTCTGCCGGGCGTCCTGGCCACTCCTCATCAAAAACAGATGTTCGCCAACATTTAAATTCGTTGAACCAATATCTAAATGCGGTCATAGGTGGCGAAGCATCTCCATAGACAGCATCCAATATTTCTTGACACATCTAGGAATTCATATATTATAATGTCTCCTCTCATGATTCTAATTAGAATCTGTTTTCATCACAAATTATTTCGTGGCTTCATTTTTGATCGTTTACGACTGTTGCCCGCTTTCGACCGATTTAGGAACAGTCACCAAATTAGTAGTATAGAACTAGTCTTCCTAAGAGGATGTTTAAAGTTTTACTCTCGAGTGTTCTTGGGCACATTATTGAATAATAAGCGGAAGTGGGTATTTACGATTTAAATAGTGGCAAACGTCACCAGAACTCACGTACACACATTTACACGAACATTATTGTTAAAATTTGTTTGCATACAAATGTGCGTACTTATGTGTGCACATACATACATAAATGTCCAGTGTTGTTCAATTACGCGAGGCACCATATTCTTACTCATTGAGCTCCTCTTTTGCACTGATCTTTTATTACCTACGACATTTACATATGCAAATTGAGCAGAAAAAGATAAACAAATTGAAAATGGGCTATTTATTGAATTTGAACGAGCCTTTGTTTTCGCGGAAATCTTGCATTGAAATACCTATACTTGATCATGAATGCGCTTCCGCGTCATTTACCTGGTGGTCGTCGACATGGAGTTATGAGCAGTGAAAAGTATCTTTTAATTGCGAGGCAGAATTTCACTCCATTGAGCCACATTCTGTATGAGCGCTCAATAGCCTCAGCTATCTCACTGAGAGAACCGGAAACAGGCGTTCCCAAGAGAGTCGGTTCTACATGAACCATCCTGCAAAAAAGTTTTAAGCAAAATATTGCAAAAAATGTTACACTGTTCCATGGGTTTACGTACTTGTGTGTGGATGCGGAAATTTAAATGCTTCGTCAGGCGGTAGCAGTGACCTGTACCGTACCCGCTATATACAACAAATTCACTGCTGTTTTCAGCCAAGATGTGTGATTTAAAACAAAATTAATAACGTTTTTTTTAATTTCGCAGCGATTTCGCGAATTGCATTTCAAGTTCAAGGTGCCATAACACTTAACCCGATTACATGTTTTAACATCAGTATGTCTATATGTACCCTGTGCGGGTTTCGTTAATATGTATGCGTGCACAAAGAAGAAGCCCGGCAGCTGCGCATTTAATAAAATGTAATAAATTAATTTTGTATTGCATATATTTATTGTTAATTTGCCGCAATATTCACTGAAAGCGGATAGCGCATCGCAATTTGAGATACAAATAAATTGTAGGGCTTCATCTGTACCGCGCCTTATTAATAAAACTACGCTCACCTACAATTGTTATATATTTTAGGGTTAGATTGACAATTGATTAAGGGATAGCGAAGATCCGCTAAGCCCATTTAATCAAGATTTTCCAATTTGATGAGCACGCGAATGATAAATAAATACAGGGTGCAGTTTGTGCTACGATTAATGTACGTTTTAAAACATAGTTTTTTACTAATTTTTAAATAAATACAATTTTTTAAATTATATTTTATAGATTTATAGCATATATATTTTTTAACATTATTTAGTAATTATTATGTTGGGGAATAAGTTCGTAGCATTTTACCGAAGAATTTTATTTAAACAAAAATCGTTCCCGTTCCACCAAAAGTCGCCTGGTCGGGTGTCAAAGAAGTTCTTGCCTCCATTTTTAAGGACCTCTTTGTTATCGAAGGTAACGCCCTTTATTTGACAGAGAACAGAAAAGATAGTAATCGGTCGGCGCAAGGTCCGGAGAACACGACGAATGCTGAAGGACCATTCGAGCTCTTTGACGACACGTGCAACATGGGGCCTGGCGTTGACGTGAAGGAGTATGCTTTATAGTAACTACGTTGATCAGGTATTTTCTGTCAAATAGCCTCATTCGCGCGATGAAGCTGGGCAATGTAGAGCTCCTTGTTGACTGTGACATACTCTTCGAGCATTTCCCAGTGCACCATGCACTCCTAGTCCCACCAAACACATATCATGTTCTTCTTTGGATGAAGATCCGGCTTGACTCACGGCTTTGGCACATCTCTTGGAGCCACCCACTCCTTTCTTTGCTTCATATTGATGCATAGGCACCATTTCTCATCTCCCGTGACGATTCGGTACAAAACGCGCTATTTATGACAGCGTGTTGCTGGATAGCGGGCGGTGAAATGCTGTGAAGCAATTTAAAGGCGACTTTATTTTTTTCGTTGAGCTCCAAATTTTTCGGTAAATCCCATTGAATGAAGATGATTGAGAATTGTTTTATGATCGCAGTTCATTTTACCCGCCAATTGACGACTGGTTTGGCGACCATTTTCCTTCAAAAGTGATTTGAGAACTTCTTTATCGAATTCAGAAGGCGATGCGAGACATGTCATCGACGTCAAAGTCGATCGTGTGAAAGTGTGCACACTTTTTTTTCATATGAAGACGTCAAAAATCGTTAAAAATCATGGCATTAATTTCATCTCTTGGGCGATATGAATATCTCAATTTACTGAAAAAACAAAACAAATAAAACGCGTAGGTATAAACGTTAAAGTCGTATGTAAGTTTATACTTGAAAATACTAAACTTTTCGATAAAAATATCGAATTACAGCTCATCTCACAATGTGCTGTAAAAGCGTAAAACACAAAAGGTAACCCACGTATTTTGTTTTCGCTTTTGGCTTTCAGATTGTCAAAGCAAGCTGATTGTTTCAAGGCGTATGAATTCGCTTTTACAGAAATAGTTTATTTGTTGTTTATATTTATTGTTGATAAGTGGTACACAATTTTCCAATTAAAATGTAAATAAGCAACTCGTTTTGACAATGCCCAAGCCGAAAAATATTAAAAAATCGAATCAACTGTTCACTGAGTCACTTTTAATTCGCCTTGGCATAGTAGAAATGAAAATTTGCATTTATTGAAAGTAGTTCTTGTGCCGAAAAAAATTAAAAAAAAAAAAATTTATCTAAATGATTTGCATAAAACAATTTCTGAGTTTTTAACATACAAAATCAATTTTCCAACAAAACCATTTTTTTTCAATTTCAAAATAAAATTTGTAGCAAAAGAATTTCAAGAAGTAAAAAATTCAAAATAAAATTTTGCAAACCTGGATGATTTTTTTTATTTCAATATATATATAGATTTATCCACAAATGGAGGGACCTACAGTTTTAAGCCGACTCCGAACAGCAAATGTTCTTATGAGGAGCTCTCTCATAGCGGAAATACACTCGGAGGTTTACCATTGCCTGCCGAGGGGCGACCGCTACGAGGAAGAGACGTTTTCTATCATTTTGTTGTTTCATGTACGGAGATTTGAACCTACGCACTCCCGAATGGTAGTCACGCACCAAGCCATTGGGCTACCGCGACCGAAATGTGCCAAATTAAATGAAACTACAAAAATTAGATGAAACACTTTGTATAACTATTATATGCTTATATATATGCAGTGGCGGTCACAATAGTAGCAACGCAACATATTGCAAAGTATTTAATTTTTTTATGCTCGACTTTTTTAAAGTGGCTGAAAATGCGCAATACTGCAACAAAAAAAAAAACGACTGTCAAAAATAAACACGGATTTTTACTTTAAATTGATACTAATTTATACCAAATACTGCGTAAACAGAAATTCTGACTAAAAAGCTGGAAATGTCTATAAAAATTTTCATAAAAATGTTTGTAATTTTCAAATTGAGTATGTGTTTATTGTATGGTGTTTATTGTAGCCGCAATTATATTAAGGGGGCACCTCCTCTGACAATGAGTTTTTCAATCATTTTTTTCATGTTTAAATTAATATACAAAATTTGTTTTTTTATAAAAAAAAACGTAAGGCGGTGCTACAGCTGCTCAAACGTGGCTACATTAATTTGCGCCGTGGAATGTACAGCCTCTTGTAATCAACTGAAACCAACCAGACAAAAATTGTTCATTATTCCGCTTTGCTCTTACCTATTTTTAATTAAAAAAAAAATCGCAAAAATGAAAATGAAAGCAAAAAAATTAATTTTTTTATAAACAAATTCATCATATTGTTTTGATTTAGTGATAATTAATATAAAATTTGAGGTTCATGCAAAGGCCAATATACTAAAGAATATGCCTGTAAAGTAATTTTAAGTTGATATCTTGACTACTTTTTGAGTTTTATTCGACAGTGCGGAAAAAACGTATTTCGAGAAAAACGCGATTAAAGTTTTCGTTCTTCTTCTTTCGTTCGACTCTCATCACTTCTCCGACTTTATAGCGACTTTTTACACTTTCTATTAAGCTTAAAACATTGAAAAGATATTCCTTAGATAAAAATTTAAATGAATTCTTAAAGTAAAGAAAAAATGGAAAATTTGAAAGTGTTGGAGGAGAGCTGGACCCTTCAAAAAAATTAAATAAAAAAAAAATTTAAGTAGAAAATAATAGAAGTTTTGAAATATGTCGCTTTGCTATTATTGTGACCGCCACTGTATATATGCATGTACATAAAAACACATTTATATAGACATTTATACCGTATGTATTCTTAGTCTATGGAATTTAGTTTTGGAGCAAAAATACTTTCGTATCGCCTTAAATTTAGTTTTGAGTGATAAGCAAATATCAAATCACTCGCAATTCGTTTGACAAATTTGAATATCCAATTGACAGATTTCTGTATACTCGTAAAAGTAAACTCTAAAATATCGACGTGCATATGGTACTATACGTAGTTAAGGGCTATTTTCGGCATGTCAATATCGAATGCTATAATTGAATTATGTGTAGGTACGTATGTACGCACTCCGCGATATAAAAAGTCAAGTTCATAAATCATGTGCACACCTGCATACTTGTGCATGCATATATGTATAGGTGATTGTTTTTGTTTTAGTGATTCTCTCTCTTTTTGTTAGATGCATACGTATTGCATGTGAATTAATAACTTCGTGTAATATATGCAAATGTTATTCAACCCGAGCGGTCATATGCGCCGCGATTAGATGGGTATTGAACTGACAAGTATGTATTTGTAAATAATTGTGTCAAGTTCAAATATTTTTAACCCATTTTTGAACTCTACGTTCACAGACACGTACATATTCTAATTGAATTGCGATATGCTAGTAAGTATGGTAGTTATTATAATTATTACTGTCGTTCATTGTGGTAGTAGTGAAATTGCAACTGAAAAAAATAACAACTGAAGTAAAAATTGGCAGCTTTGTCGGGCATTGATAACTGAGTGCCAAACAAATTGAAATCTGAAATTAAGTGATGAGTTGAATGCAAATGGGTCGTGGGACTAACCTACATAAATGCAGTCTGTAATGTGCTTACATACACATCTTACGTGAGTAAATATATATGTACATATACACACATACGTGCATACCCATGAAAATTCGAGAAATTGCCGTACTTGTTTACATAAGTTTGTTGAAATGCTTGAATGTGTAAATGTATTTACATACATACATACATGCATATACCAGGCCATATGCAATTGAGCGCCCAGCTCGTGGGGTACACCACGGCGTATTGCAACAATCGAACACGTGATGTGCACAATTTCAGTAAAGGGTGAAAATGTGGGCCAAAATAAAATTTAAAAAACGTAAAGGGTATTTCAAAAGTGACGTCCAGAAGTCAATAGTGAATCATTATTAGACGGTAGCCCTTTTCAATGGCATCTTTGACATTTGTTAAGCAGACAGATGTACATTTTTTCACGATGAACAACGCGTTAAAATTATTGAAATTTATTATGAAAATTAGCGCTATTTAAGAACAACTTATCGCAAAATTCGTAATTTTTTTATGGAAATAATTGTGTTAATAAGTCGACAATTCAAAGTTTTTGTGAACAATTTCAAGAAACTGGTTCTGTTGGTTCTGCCAAATACTGGCCGTTCTGTTGAGAATATTACTGCTGTAGCGCTGAAGCAGTGTTGCTGAACACCCTTCAACAACGATATTTCGACGTCCTCAACAATTAGGCATTCGTAAATCGACCGTTTGGCGAATTTTACCTGGAGACGTATTTTGAATAAAAATAGTGAAACCTGTGTCGGGCTCAAAAGTACTCCATTTCAAGATGAATACTTAGACTTTAAAAACACATAATATTTGGTTTTGCACCACCTGGTAACGAGCAAAAAATTTATGAGTATATATTTGCTAAAATATCTAGTAACAGATCGCGCGCAAGTTGGCATAAAAACTCAATACAGAGTTACCAACTTGCAGGAAAGAATATATTTTTCGCGCTTCTTTTAATGTACGAGCGAATTCCGTAACATAGACAGGCTTTACAAAATTTATTACAAATCAAAAACGGGATAGGTTAGGTTAGGTTGAACTGGTTGACTTGCAGTCACGCATAAACCGGTTCGGTCCATAACAATACCAGATGGAGCTCATTAGTTATGCGTTTGGAAATATTATACCCGCGAATTTATAGAGTCATTTTCAACTCCCTGCTGAGATGTCTTCCAATCCGTCAAACTATGGTGTCCCCAAATATTTTAAGCTTGTTTTGAATAACGCAGGACATCCACAGAGGAAATGCTACAGCTTCCCTTGATCGGATTTGATCTGTAGAGGTGTCAAGGTGGACATTTAAATGATGTTATTTGTCACATATAATTGTTAAGAGCCGTATTTTTAATAAAAATATTGAAACTTGATGGAGTCCAAATTTTTACGTGCTCTTTACAAGGTTGTCAAGAGGAAGACTCAATTCTTATGCATACATATAGGTATATACATATGTTATATATACATAGCATGTTTTTTTTACAAAACGCTTATTTACCAACATTTAAGTACTTTTGCCTAAAAGTCATTTTCATTTCACGTCTATTCAAATATTATTTCGAACCATTTCATCGCTAAAATTCATAATCCACTGAACATTGGCTTCAAGCCATTTATTACTTGTGTCGAAAAAGGGTTTCAAAATAAATTATAATAAATGCATGTGCGAGAAACTGAGTCAGTAAGTGATCACAAATTATAAGTGCAGGTATACCATATCGGCGTAGGGTGTTTTTTTAGGCGTGATAGAACTTGTAATGAGCATAAATTGGTATCGAAGTTACAGCCCGTGAAGAAACTTTAGCACCGCAACATTTTGACCAGTCCGAATTATTTTTCTTTTTTTAAATGCTTATTAATTCGAGTTTCAAATTTTATAACAAATTTAAAAAAATCGACAAGTTTTCAGTTAAATTTCAAACTTTGCAATTTCTGCAATTCTGAATATTTAAAAAAAAAGTTGGATACACAGTTTTACAGCTTATAAAATTTTAGTAATATAGAATAAAGTGCAAGTTTAAAGTGTCTCGAAATTTTAGTTGGTTTTTAATCAAATTTTTCTCAGTAACGGCACAAATTACCGCAAGGCAATATCAATAAATCCGACGCCGGAATGGATAGCACTTTATAGTAGGCACAAGCACTAGCCAGTAAACGGAAATAAGCGCCAAAAAGTAGGCACCAAACAAAAAAACGCCAAAAAATTGCGACCAGAAACACCCCAAACAGTAGGCAGCAAGGAAATATAACGCCAAAAAGTAGGCACCAAAAATATATTTCCTAAAAGTTTACACCAACAAACAAGCGCCAAAAAGTAGGCAGTGTTATTTCTCACTAGAAATTAGCAACCACAAGGAAAAACTCAGGAAAAATAGCCTAAAGTTTATCTAAAATATATATAAGGTATAGCTCTCTCTCTCGTTTTCCTCTACATTATATCTTTTTTCTCTCTCGCGGAACGAAAATACCCAAAACGTTGCAACGTAAGAAGTTTCACTTAAAAAAAATGTTCCAAACTGCTCAAAATGTTGAGGTGCTATAGTTTTTCGTCGGATGTCAATTTATTCTCAACAGAAGTTCTATCATGGCGAAAAAAGAAACACCCTGTATCAATATTGTGTGCATGCACTTGCAATTTGTAATCAGTCACTGACTCAGTTTTTCGCACCCGCATTTGATCAGCGTGTAAAGTGGTTGCATGAAATCATCGCATCAGGAAGATACTCATTAATATTTATCGTTTGGGAATGCCTCGCATTTCTCTACTTTATCTACAAAGGTATCTCATTTAATTGAAACATTGTTAAATGCCTTTTAATATCTTTATTACTAACTTTGAGCGACAGTGAAATGGCTAAACTCGCACACACACATATATCTACATAACACTATATAAACTTGCATATTTTCATTAAAATGGGCATACGGTGCCTACTTTCTCATTACGAGTTAATTAATGCAATTCCCGTCAAGCGTCTGTGATTTGTAGGCGATCAATTTCATTATGTGGTTGCACAATGTGGTTGCTAATGTAAATCAATATGATTTTAAATTCATAATTTTAATTATTCATAAAAAATAATACTGATTCGAAGTAGAGCAAATATAACCTTGACAGTTCGTGTAGATCTTTTCTTGATATCGAAAATGTTAAAACACCTGATAAAGGCGTATAATTATTTCGCTTTGTCAATAAAAATAAAATTCTAAAGCAAAAATCTCCGTCAATTAACTATCTTTCTTCTGATAAATCATCGAAGATGTATTCAATGAAATCTTGAAAAGCATTCGAGTGAGAGATTAATGCACTTAATATAGAACGCCGTTGTTGAGGGCCGGAAGAGGAGTTGCTTATACATACATCCACTACATATGTTGTTCTCTTCACATCCTCACATAATTATACATAATTGGTACTTACACCCTTTATTGGGTATTTGGTCGAGCTCCTCCTCCGATTTGTGGTGTGCGTCTTGAAGTTTTGCCACAAATGGAGTGGCCTACAGTTTTACGCCAGCTCTGAACGGGAGATGGTTTTTTATGAGGAACTTTTTTATCGAAGAAATACACTCGGAGGTTTGCCATTGCCTGCCAAGGAGCAACTCCTATTAGAAAAAATCTTTCGTATCATTTGATGTTTTATGCTCGAGGTTTAGAACCTGTGCATTATCGAATGGTAGTCACCCACTAACCTATTCGGCAACGGCGGCCGCCGTACGCTTCTTATGCAGTCGTGTAAAATGACCCCAAACCTATATACCAACCGCAATACCAAAAAAAGTCTGGAATTTAGAAGAGAACGCTGAAACCTGCTGTGGTTCTCTGGATATACACAGCACTTCTCAGACCAATCATCATTTACGCCTCTGTGGTTTGGTGGCGATGGAGCATGGTTAAGTCCACAATTCGAGAACTATACATGCTGCAAAGAAGCGTTTATGCGATATGTTTATGCATTACGGGTGCCATGAATACAACCTCTGGCGATACCCTAAATGCTATGCTTGATTTGCTCCCCTTGGATCTTAAGTACAACAGGAAGTAATAAAAGCAATGTGTAGACTCCAAAAATATGGTTTCTGGCACGAAGACGGAACTTCGGGACACAGAGAAATCTTTAAGTTGCTATCTGAGCAGTATCCACTGTTTTTGGCACCTAAAGACGATCTGATATCCACAGTTCCATTTGGAAGGAAATTTGATGTCTGATTTCTATTGGGTGAGCAATGGAGCAATCCTGAATGCATTTAGGGAGGTTTGACGGATATTTTCTTTACCGATGGGTCCAAGAAAGAAATAGGGTCTGGATCCGGATAGGTCTTAAACGATAGTAATAATTATCACTATGCTATGGGCGAAAAACATTTTTCTAATAGCGGTCGCCCTTCGGCAGGCAATGGCAAACCTCCGAGTGTATTTCTGCCATGAAAAAGCTCCTCATACAAATATCTGCCGTTCGGAGTCGGCTTAAAACTGTAGGTCTCTCCATTTGTGGAACAACATCAAGACGCACACCAGAAATAGGAGGAGGAGCTCGGCCAAACACCCAAAAAGGGTGTACGCGCCAATTATATACATAAATATATATATAGTCTAGGATTGCTGATTTACATATAGCAATTATTTGGTGGGGAAAATGTATGTACAAACATACATACATGCATTGACCGCAAGTCCTTCATTGAAGGTTTCTAATGAATTTGAGCATTTTCTGAGCTTTTATTGATTTTACCAATGAATTAGAATCACATCATCTAGGTGATCTTGCAATTTAATTTCAGATTTTTTTTTTATTTAAACCTGAGCTGGACTGTCTTTCAATCGACGATTACTCGACGATCCATGCCAAATGAAGCCATCTGAAGGGCGTTTCACCGGTGGCTAAGCATTTTTGTTCACATAGATAATTAACAACGTAAAGTAATTGCATTAAAATACTTGGATACTAGTTATTCTATCTCCAACCCATCTTTTTAGAATATATAAATTTTATAAATAAATATACTTAGAGCAGATACAGCGTGGTTCAAATACAAGTTCAATTGGCCGTCCGTAATTTGGCCATCCGTAAACACCAATTTTAAATGACTCGCTAGAAAACTTCGGTCGGTATCTTGTGAATGACTTTAGTAATGTTGGCTTCCCCTCAATTGAAGCTGGTTTGTCCACAAAGAATTTAGACTTTACATAACCCAATCCAAATTGTACACCGAAACGACGACGCAGTAAATCCATTGTTTCACGGGCAGTATGACAAGTAGTGCCATCTTGTTGGAATCAAATGTAAAAGTCGTTTATCATGGCTTTGAAAAGTCGTTTATAATGGCGCGGTAACATTTGCCATTTACTGTTACATTGGCACCAGCCTCGTCTTTGAAGAAATATGGGCCGATGATTCCTCCAGCCTATAGGCCGCACCAAACGGTTATTTTCAATGCATCTATGGCTGTTCTTGAATCGCTTCGGGTTGTTCTTCAGCCCAAATACGGCAATTTCGCTTATTGACGTAGCCATTTCGCCAAAAATGGGCGTCACGCTGAACAAAATTCGGGTTCCAGTATGCGGATCTTCGGCGGGTTTTTCAAGAGTCTAACGACTGAAATTATGACACTTTGGAAGATCGGCCCGCTTCAAATCTTGGACTAGCTGTACTTTATACGCTTTCAAACCAAATCCTTTGCGTAAAAGCGCCCAAGTAGTTCCGTAAGATAGACCAATTTGCTGATTGATTCTTCCAGGTCTTCGACAAAACTCTCATTTACAGCCGCAATATTCTCTTCATTTCGGGTTGTACGTAGTCTAATTGGTCGAGTGTCATCCAATAATCTAAATTTATTCTCAGCTTTGCTGATGGTTTGCCGAATAGTGCGTTCGGTAGGACGTTGACCTGAGCGCGCGATGAACACTTTTGACAGGGCATCGACTTTTGTAATGCATTACAAATGCAAATAAACCAATTTTCAGAAAAATCGACGACAACGTTCTAATCACTTGACACGGAATTTGCTCGACCAAAGGAAATATAAATTAAAAAAAAAAATGTGTTTGTGCCACCCTTTGGGTGTAGCATTATATAAGTAGGTGTGCCACTTCGTGCGGATAGCCTTATTTGAAAGTTTTTCTTTGCCCTTAACTATTCAACAACCTACGCTCTATATACTTAAATAATTATTCAAACATGCGCCAGTAGTTGAATGCATATGTAGTTATACCTTTGGAAGTTCATAACAATTCTTTACTATTAATAAAAGTAGTTTACAGCAAAAAAGAACCCAGGAACCAGATGATCCAATTCTCATGTAAAATCGTACGCTGAGTACGGAAATCCGCAAAATTTTCAAGGAATGTTGTCAGTTCGACTTTCAAATTTTATACCTGCATTCCTGTTGTTCTTCAAAAATATTCACGTGTATTTTTACAAATCAAATTTATTACTTTAAGTAGTTTGTTACACATAAAATCTACTAATGATGTCACAAAAATCGATTTTGTGTCGGCCACTTGTTGAACTTTTCTTAAGGCACCTTTCTGGTCTAGAGACTTGAAAATTGAAGGCGTTGAAATTTGAAGAAAAACAATCGGTATCAATTGAAAATTGTGTTTATTCATTAGATCAATTTTTTATTTACAAAAAAAAAATATATATTTTTCATTGACAACAATAAAAAAAATTTCTTCCCATGACGGAACACATGCCACTGGCGTAAGAGACTGCTTTGGTTCATCTGAAAAAAAAAATCGGTCGATTTTTCATTAGGCGATATGTCGCTATGGTGGGTAGCAGATTTACAAAAAACAAAAAAATTCTAGATATTGTATCTGTTTATTGGAAAAACAAAATAAAGGATTTTTTTCACTTTCCGCTCTTAAAAAAATAGAAAAATTGATTATAAATTTATAATTCTGCCACAAGCACTCAATAAAATAATAAAAATTCAAATCAATCGGTTCAGTACTTTTTGAGAAATTACCAACGTCAACTCGGAAAAAATAGTTTCGAGAAAAACACGGTTAACGCACTTATACCTGGGTGTCGTACTCCAAACTGGTCTTGTTTTAAAGGACTGTATCGTCTTAACTACAACGAATTTCAATATAAAAATTTGCAAGTATATTTTTGAAAGTATAAACTATCATAACATGAAAAAAAAATATTTTTTTTCGAAATTCTAGGCCAGAAAGGTGCCTGAAGTATGGACATCCTTACTCTCATGCGACTAATTTGTATAGTTATTGGAGGATTGCATTCACTTTTTATAAATATTAGTTACGAAAAAAAATTTTCTTACAATAAAAATCGAAAGTTTTCCATTTCATTTTCAAATTTCCCATTCCACAATTGAAAAACCAAATTTACATGAAAATGAATGGTTTAATTCTCGGTCAACCAAATATTAATTATTTGTAAACCAGTGTAATTATAAGATTCGATCAAATCACACCCAAATCAATACAATTTAGTATAGAAACTTGAACCATATAGGCATACCACACCCCAAAAGCCTAGACACATGTAAATCTAAAATAAATTACTTATTTTTAATCGTTTCAGGCTACAAACCCCGCTCAATTCCATCAGATAATACATGAAACTCGCAACAGACTATCCGCAGTGCATCAGCCAAACAAATATTCGCCAAACAAGAAGACGTAGAATTGCCTACGTCTAGAATTGCTAGTCTCATCCGAGTAGGGTTATTACACTAAAAAATATTAGTTATCGAGCGAAAACAACAAAAAAAAATAATATGCCATTCTCCGACTTATTTAATAGCTGTCAACCGGTACAGTTGTATATCGTGTTGACGATGTCCAGCTCTTATTTCATCGTTCAATTGGCGCTGAGCCACATAACACACGCGCTAACCCTGCTAATGGCGTCCTATCACATGTTATGCAACATTTTTGCGCTTATTGGCTGCATAGTAACAATTAAGGTAAGATTAAAGTATGTCAAAAATCCCTATTATCTATGCGAAAACATTTTCGTATGATTTATAGATATAAGAGTTTTTTTAAGTTATATTGTATTTATTTATACCGTAGATATGTACACATATATGTACATATATGAACTGTGTGCGTCAAAAAGAAGTAAACAGTTATTTTATCGGTGTGAATGCTTTTATTTCAGTTCAGTCATCGATAAAACATTGAAATGCCTTAACACAGATTTATTATAGGAATACAGAAAGGTTTATTATAGGAGTTTAATTCTTTGTAAATAATAAACAGAAACCAAACGCGATCAAAAACAATTCACTTAATCAGAAAGTACTGACTGATAAAGAATTAATGATTTCGCTCGTTATAAAAAGTAAACGGCATAACAGCAAACAAATATTAACACCCTTTGCCAATTGGTGACCCAACAACATTTTCAACCATTTTTACTATTTTTTTTGAATGTTCATTATTTTTGTATAAAAGTACAGCTCATTACCTAACAAAAACCATAAAAATACACTTTTCAAATTTTATGCTAAAATTAGAAAAGTCTCAGAAATTTTCATCGCAATTCCATGGTTTTAATTTCTAGAAAGATTTTTGGTACGCCGTTTTATAGCTCCCTAAATTTTAGTATAAGAAAGTGTAAGTTTGAAGTTCCTGAAAATCTCGTTGATTTTTTATAATTTGTTTCCTATACGGTACTGCCCATTCTTCGTCCATATAAAAACTGTTATGCATTCGTTATATGAAAAAAATTGTACGGAACTAAAAAATAAAAAAAATATGTATTAAAAATGCACTGAAATTTAAAAAAATTGCATTGTCATTGCGGACCATTGCTAAAGAACCATTTTAAGTTTGCGAACTGTTTAATGTTTGCGGACGACATGAATCCCTCCAAGAGGTACATAACTTGACAGATAGTCAAAACGTCAAAACTTACAGTCAGATCTCGATGCCTTTCAAAATTGGTACTCATCAATCGATTTATTTCTGAATGTCAACAACATTTACCAGAAAGCCAAATTTCTTGTCTATTAATTATAAATTAAACAACTGCATCCCAAGTCGGAAGTGAGAAATAAAAGGTCTTAGTGTTATTTTTGATACTAAATTTCATTCACCAAACATTTTGATTATATGGTACCCAAAGCATTTGCAATGGTGGGCTTCATCAGAAGAAATTCCAGTAATTTTAAAGAGTCTAAAACTGTGAAGTTCCTCTAAGCTGCTAATTATTAACTTCAATGAAAATATTGTTAATTTTAAGCTTGCTTTGTTTACCATATTTAATTAAGTGAATTATTTCATTAGATCATTTTCTGTAGACTTAAGTAAATAAAATAAATAAAAATAATCAAAATATTTTTTTAATTAATCAAAAATAGAAAATGATCTTAAAACCCTCGTACACGCGCGCTTAGAAAACGAACGTTCTTCATACACAGAACTAATTGGACACTACTAGAAGTACTTAAAAGCAGCCATTTAGTTTGGTTTCAAATAATAAATTCAATACGGAAAATGAAAAAAAAAAAACTTTTTTTCTGTAAATAAGTCATCTCTTACTCCATTTCTTTAATAATACAGAACAATGTAAAATACAATACTTTTCATATTGACCGATATATGTCACCAAAAATGAAATGTATATTTATATATTTTTTATTTAATACTTATTATACACTGAAATTTAAATTTATTCAATTACAGTCATACCATCTTCTTCTGGAATATCGTCATAAATATGGCAAAATTCTGAATTATATTCTGATTTTCTTCCAAATCCATATCCTGTTGAATCATTGGTCCGAATCTCTCATGTCTTGCGATATAGCAATCGTTAAATGAATACTTCTTGTCTAAGTAGCCTATTCGTAGTGCATTGGAAGCACCACTATCAGTTATTTTGTCCCATGGATTTTTTACCCAATTCACAACTTCTTGTAAATCTGGTTTTACAAAATTACTTCGATGATTTCTCATCATTCTGTTTTCAATATATTCAATTGACGAAGAAGCCTTGCGGTGAACTGTCGTTTGAGCTCCTTGGCCGAGGAATACCGCCTTCACATCCATAGCAATCATCTTGGAGAGTTGGTATTTCGAAATATCGATGCCATCAATAAAAAGGTTAGACTCAAGTGCACGCTTAACAACTTCATTGTCTTCCAGCTTAAACAATGTTGTTCATCTCCTTAGAGATAGTTCATTTCGGTTAAAGAAGTTCTCGAACCAATGTGACGATGCTTTAAATTCTTCTATAGATATATCAAATTCAATTGCTGTTTCAAGGGTAAATTTTTGAATACCAAAGTCATTACTCTCCTTCGTGCAATCCATTCCCAGATGCAACCTTCGAACTCAGAAAATAACTGCTACCGCCCTGATCCAACTCTGTGCTTCTTCTCACCAGTTGACACAGGTAATCGCAGTCTGCATGCTTTTTACGAAGCATACAGAGATCCAGTATCTTCTCTTTACAGAATGCTAATGCAAAATTATTCACTTTATTTTTAAATAAAATTACTTGTGAGGAAATGATCAGACTTACAAGACTGAATTGAATGAACCAATTTTTTAAATTAATTTCTTGCTATTAAAAATGTTTACATTGGATCAACTGAAAACGAATCCATCCAGAAACTGCAGAAGTCCATTGACGAAGTAGTCACATGGACTGAAAATTGGAACATAAAGCTAAACGAAACTAAATCAGTTCACGTGGATTTTACTAACAAAAAAATGATCTACAAACCAGTTCATATTTTGTCAGCAATAGTGCCAAATGCTAATAGTGCAAAGTATCTAGGCATGACTTTAGATGTAAAGCTCAAGTGGAAAGAGCACGTGAAAATCAAAGCTGCTGAGCTGAATCTAAAGATGCAAAAACTCCAATGGCTAATTGGCAGAAACTCTGAGCTATCAACTCAAAATAAACTCCTCATATACAACCAAGTGCTAAAGCCGGTGTGGACCTATGGTCTTCAATTATGGGGATGCACTGCAAAGACCAACATCGACATTATACAGCGCCTCCAAAATAGAGTAATCAGGGGAATCGTTAAAGCTCCCTGGTACGTGCGTAATGAAGATCTGCACAAGGATTTAAATTTAAAAACCGTCTCAGACACAGCCAATTTTTGTGCAGTTAAGCATGCTGAAAAATTAAAAAAACACATTAACGCAGAAGCTTCCGTACTAAGCGATGAAGCAACTGTAAAAAGAAGATTGAAAAGAAAGAAACCTCAAGACTTAGTTGTCAATATTGTTTAAGCTTAATGTTAAGCTTTAAGTTAATGCTTGTTTTTTATAAAAATTAATAAAATAAAAAAAATTAATAAAAAATAACAAAAATTTAATAAAAATTAAAAAAACAAAACTTTAAAAAAATTAAATAAAAATAAAAAAAAATATTTATAGTAAACTTTAAAAAAGAACTTTAAAAATTAAATAAAAATAAAAAAAAACATTTAATAGAAATTAATAAAATAAAAAAAATTAATAAAAACTAAAAAAGAAATAAAATAAATAAAAATTAAACAAAACTTTAAAAAAATTTAATAAAAATTAAAAAAACAAATGTATAATAAAATTTAAATAGACCTTTAAAAAATTAAAAACAAAAACATTTAATAGAAATTAATAAAAACTAAAAAAAATGTAATAAAAGCTAAAAAACAAAAATTTAATAAAAAGTATTTTTTAATACAAATTAAAAAAAACTTAAAAAAAAAATTAATAAAAATTCTAAAATGTTGTTAAAAAAATCAAAAAAAAAGATTTTAAATTACAATTTAAAACACAAAATATACAATAAAAATTGAAAAAAGAAAAATGTTAACAAAAATTAAAAAAATTTTAAATATTAAAAAAATTTTTTTAATAAGTTTTTATTTAATAAAAATTAAAAAGAAAAATTAAAAAAATTTAATACAAATTAAAAAAAAATTATGAAAAAAGAAAAAACTCTTTAATAAAAATCACCTTAAATAGAAATTAGAAATTTTAGAAAAAAATAAAGAAGATTTTAACGCAAATCAAGCAAAAATGTATACAAAAAATTTAATAAAAAAATTAAAAAAAAGTTAAAAATTTAAACCAATGATTTTAATAAGTTTTGTTTAATAAAAAGTAAAAACAAAAAAGTTTAATAAAATTGTAAAAAAATGTTTAATACTAATTAAAAAAAGAGTATTTTTAAAATAAAAAAAAAAACAAAGAAAGCTCTATACTAAATCTTTCAATTGAATAAAACTTAAAATTATATTTTTTTCAAAATGTTTTCAGTTTCCTTATAAAAAAAGCTTCAATAAAAGTAAAACATCTTTTTTAACGTTAATAGTATATAGTATTAAAGCTTACGTATTGTAACTATTTGGTTCAAAGCATTAAAGTGCTGTTAAATTTTATAAATATGTATGTTATTGCTCATAAAGCATAATTACTTAGAGATAAACAAGGTTTGATAAAAAAATACACGCTTCATGTGCGTAAATTAAATATATATACACATATATATAAGTACATATGTATGTACATACATTTGCACTTAACTCTGAAAGAAAACGTTTAATAGACTAGCGATTGCATTTAGGCCTTAGAGTGCCAACACTTGATGGTTTTATATTCCACTGCCTTATTAGTGAGTATTGTACACTAGCGCGATGAATGATTCTCTTTATATAAACAGCTATGCAAAAGCATATGATAAGATGTTTTAAATATAATGTATTTGTATAATAAATGAACTAGCTTAAAGGGGCTATAAATTCCACATTTGAGTTCAAAGAAAAATCTTGGGTGCGTGAACACGGCTAGCACGGATTAGTTCACTCTGCTCGGATTGTACTGTATCCATATATTTTCGCTTGTAAAATTCTGAATTGTGGGTGACAAACATTGTTGAAATAAAACGATAATTTATAATAATACTTTTTTCTATTCAAATGCTCCTGATCTAACTCAAACTGAACGCACCAAGGGAAGGCACCAAATGCGACGAACTATAATCTTATCTCTTGAGCCATAAAACACATCAAAGTGTATTAGAATAAATTATAAAAAAGGCCTACAATAACATTTTATTATATACAATATTTCCCATAATAAATTAGTCAGACTTATCATAAAATGGGTATTTGTATAAAATTGGTTTTTGGCAAATGGTTGAAGTTTGGCACATTTAAGTTGCATCAACGATAATTACCAGCGCGCTAGCAAATATTATATTTGTACTCAAATTATTTAAATCACAAGAATTATTAAGTAAAGGGTGTTTTTTTTAGAGGTTAGGTTTTCAAGATGATATAAAACGTATATAATTTAATGTTATGGCCAAGAATTTAGCTTTATTATAAAGATAAGGGTTTGCCATTATGTTTTAAAAATGATTTCGGGCAAGTGGCCACCGCGGCTGGCTCGAATAAATTCCAGCCGAGAGGCCCAATTTTCGACCACTTTTTGCAGCAATTGGGGCCGTATGTCAGCAATAACGCGCCGAATATTCTCTTCCAAGACGTCAATCGTCTCGGGCTTATCTGCGTAGACAAGCGACTTCACATAGCCCCACAAGAAATAGTCCAGCGGTGTTATATCGCACGATCTTGGAGGCCACGCCACAGGTCCACGGCGCGAGATAATGCGCTCACCAAAAGTTTCCTTCAATAAATCGATTGTTGCGTTGGCTGTATGGCATGTAGCGCCGTCTTGTTGGAACCAAAGGTCGTCCACATCAACATCGTCCAATTCAGGCACGAAAAAGTCATTAATCATGGCTCTATAGCGCTCTCCATTGACTGTAACATTATGGCCGGCTTCATTTTTAAAGAAATATGGACTAATGATTCCCTCAGATAGAGCACCTCCCATACAGCACACCAAACAGTGACTTTTTGAGGATGTAACGGCGTCTCAGCAATGGCTTGTGGATTATGTTCACTCCAAATGCGACAATTTTGCTTATTGACATACCCATTCAACCAAAAGTGAGCTTCATCGCTGAACAAAATTTTCTTCGATGCGTCGCGCGAACCGAACCATTATTTTCGTAATAAATTTGCACGATTTGCAAACGTTGTTCAGGCGTAAGTCTATTCATTATGAAATGGCAAACCAAACTGAGCATAAATCAAGTGACAGCTGTCAAAAAGACCATCTACGAAAAAAGTAGTGCCAACTTGAAAACCTAACCTCTAAAAAAAACACCCTTTACTTCGTTTTTCAAATGCTCTTAATTAGTAATATTGTTAAAATTTTTATTTCAGAAAATTTTTCCACGGGTTTGAATTACAAAGTTTTTGTTGAATGCTTAATGGGGCACTCGTGTTCGAAATCAGGTGATCTCAGACAATAGATGAGCAAGGCAATCGGCTGTTACGTAATTGTTCAGGGGAGGGAAATTTTAAATATTAAATTATATCAGGGGACGTTTAAAACAAAGAAGGTGCAACTCGGCACTGAACCTCCATTTGGACTAATAAGATTTTACTATGGTAAATTTCCTTCATGAGTTTTAGCACATGAGTTGCTACTTCTCTATTTTAGAGGCTGTGGCTATACGCTGTTTTTAGAGAGTACAAGGTGTGGTTATTAAATAATGATGCTGACGCTGTCTACTATGTTTCTTTTTTTATAATAACAAGTCCAACGATTCCTTACTTCCACCCAATCAATACGAAGGGATCCACGACGAGGGTCCGCAAAACATACGGAAATAGGAGTTTGTGAAGTGGAAAAGGCCTGAATATATGTAAAGTTAGAGACCTAGGTTAGGTTGAAGCGGTTGTTCTGTGGTATACACTCAGGCTCATAGCCCATTGTGATGCCGCGTAGGGAGCTTTCCCTATTTCTGCTAAAATCAGTGAGTTCTTTTCAAAAATTTTAGAATACCCCCTTCTGCAGAACTGAGATCTTCCAATTCGTTAAAAAATTGTCTGCGTAGAATAGCAAATCTCCGTCGAGATAGAGCAGGACAATGGCGCAGAAGGTACAAGATTGTCTCTTCCTTTTCCTCATCAAGACAACTTCTACAGTAGTCATGTGCTTGCACACCCAACCTTTGGGCGTGCCTACCTATTAGACAGTGTCCCGTTATGACTGAAATCAGTGTGCTAAGGCTGTGCTTATTTTGGCTTAGCAAAGATTTTGTGCGTTTAGCATTGAGAGTCGTCCATAGTTGACGGACAATTTTGCAGGTGGCTTCATTATGCCATCTGGTCATTTATGGAGAGATAGAGTGGGATAGTTTTCTTGATGGTAAAAAGTGGGTTTGATATATCACAAGTGATAAAATTAGATTTAAAAACGTGGCATAAGAATCCAAACGGTTCATTAAGCACGTAATTTCTTTATATGATTTAAAAAAAAGAGAACTAAAAATGGAAAAGAAACATAAAGGCTTACCTTGGCCAGAGGAAATGGGCTAGAAATTGACTCTGTGAGCGGTTTAATCATAAATATTATATCTAGAAATTTTCTACGACTAATAAAAATGCGAGGATTGGTATGCTTTAGACTGTTTAACGATTGTATGAGTGAAGATCATGTAGCGAGTACCATCGAAAATCTCTTGACGCAAAAACTAAAAACTGCTTATTTATGTAAATTTGGTAATGTGAGTTTTAGAGTACTGAACCATATTCCAGTATCGGTCATACTAATTTTAATTTCATACTTTCATTATAAATATAAATATAAATATAAATATAAATATAAATATAAATATAAATATAAATATAAATATAAATATAAATATAAATATAAATATAAATATAAATATAAATATAAATATAAATATAAATATAAATATAAATATAAATATAAATATAAATATAAATAAAGGGGTTTTCAATTGGCGCGGGTCGATTTTGGCGCTCTGTGGCAGCCATTTTGTTTTGGTGACATCTGTCAAATCTTTTGTTTATTATTCAGTTGTTTATGCCAAATCATCATGGCAAGTTACACGATTAAACGTTCAAATTATAAAACTTTATTACCAAAATGAGTGTTCATTAACGCAAACGTTGCACGCATAGCGCCCAATGACGCCGCCGGCGGTAGACGTGGTGGCCCTTCAAAGTCGACTCTTCAACGTTTGGTGGCCAAATTTGAGACGACCGGGTCAGTAAACAATCAGCCAACACCCGTACATTCAAGGAACGCAAGATCAGCGGAGAACATTGCCGCGGTCCGTGAAAGTGTACAGCAGAACCCGAGGCAGTCTATTCCTCGCCGTGCACAAGAACTTGGCCTTTCGCAGACTTCAACTTGGCGAATTTTGCGTCGAGACTTGGGCCTTCACCCGTACAAGATCCAACTGACCCAGGAGCTCAAAGTTGATGACCATAGACAACGCCGTTTGTTCGCTGACTGGGCTTCGAATCGTTTGGAAGAGAACCCCAGTTTTGGGCGAAAAATCATCTTTAGTGACGAGGCGCATTTTTGGATGAATGGCTGTGTTAACAAACAAAATTGCCGTATATAGGACGACACCAATCCACATGCGGTTCACCAGGTGATAATGCATCCTCAAAAAGTTACCGTTTGGTGTGGACTTTGGGCCGGCGGCGTCATTGGTCCTTACACTTTTGAAAACGACGCTGGTGAGGCGGTCACCGTCAACAGCAAGCGCTACACAACGATGATAACCAATTTCTTATGGCCCATATTGAACCATATGGATCTAGGCGACATGTGGTTCCAGCAGGACGGCGCTACGTGCCACACAGCAAACGCCACGATTGACGATTTCAACATCTACCCGCCCTTATTGCAAAACCCTTTATAAATATGTATAATTTCAATTGGTTTTTGAGTGATGAATTTGCCAGCCTAGTTTTGTTTGCGAATGTTCATAGTCTATAACTTTTTAGCTTGATATGTTCTGCGATAGTGGTATTCTTATCTCAACCATTCTTTATCACTACTTTTTCATTTTCGCCACAGACTCATATACAGGGTGGCTGATGAAAGCCGCTACCAAAAAAAAATTGAATAACTTTTTTTCCTTTTAAGTTATCTGTTCCATTTTTGTTTTAATTTGCAGATTGATCTTTAAAATTTATTAAAATGGATAACTGGGACACGCAAACAAGAATTTGGATAGTCCGCCGCTATCACGCACTGGAGTCCGTAGTTTTGGTACAGAGAGAGTACAGGCGGATGTTTGGCGGCGATCCCCCGAGCAGATGGACCATAATGAGACTGGTGAATAATTTTGCTGAGCAAGGAACAGTCGCAAGAAGGCCTTATCATCGAAACCCACCAGTTCGGACGGAGGAAACGATCGCTGCTGTAGCTGCAGCTATACAAAGCAATCCAAGGGTTTCAACAAGAAGCTTATCTGCTCAATTTGGTGTCAGCCGACAGTCTTTGCAAACAATAATGCACAAAGATTTAGACTTATTTCCCTACAAAATTCAAATGGTTAACAAACTGAATGCAGCAGACTTGCCGATTCGCTTGGAATTTTGCCAGAAGATCCTGCAAATGGTGGAAGAAGACCAAAACATGTTAAACTGCCTTTTCATGTCTGATGAGGCCCATTTCGATTTAAACGGCAATGTGAACAAACAAAATTGTCGAATATGGAGTACTTCTAACCCACAGATACTCCACGAGACGGAATTGCATCCTCTTCGCGTGACAGTGTGGTGTGCGGTTTCTTCACGCTGTATTGTCGGGCCTTATTTTTTTGAAGAAAATGGTCACACCGTTACGGTTACTGGAGACCGTTATTTGAAAATGCTGAAAGAATTTTTCTATCCAGAACTACGCCGCAAGAGAATTCCTTTCAACTCTGTGTGGTTTCAACAAGATGGGGCAACGTCTCACATAGCCCAGACTGTTATGACAGAGTTGCGACGAAAATTTCCCAATAAACTGATTTCAAGAAACTCCGAATTTCGTTGGCCCCCCAGGTCGCCTGACCTTACTGCACCTGACTTTTTCTTGTGGGGTTTATGTAAACAAGAAGTTTATAAAACAAAGCCAACAAATTTGGATGAACTAAAACAATCCATTCGGGCAACAATTGCGGCTATTCCTGTCGCAACTCTCAAAGCAGCAATGAACAACTTTTTACTAAGATGCCGCACTTGTGTCAACGAGCATGGGGGGCATTTAAATTCAATTATTTTTAATACTAGTTAAGCTACATTTAATAAAATTTAATGACCTTCAACTTAAAAAAAAAATAAATGAATTCCATACACTAAAAAAAAGTTATTTGAGTTTCTTAATGTAGCAAAATTCATCAGCCACCCTGT